>NC_056748.1:438457700-438722700 GCF_019279795.1 Protopterus annectens
TGGGGTGACCAAAATCAGGGACTGATTTTTATTGTTGATGATGTAAACGTTGATGTTTGCAAGAATAACCAGAGTTCAGTATCTCATTCATTTTCTAAAGGATACGAAATCTGAATCAAACTCCTTTCATTATTTAGTGGCATTAATCACAAATCATTGCCCAAAAATATATTTAAAAAATGTCTACAAATATCACTGTCAAAATGTGTTGTCATTATTTGATGACCTCAATCACCAATTATATCCAAAGTAAGAGCCCAAAATCTGATCGTTCTGGACAAATCCTGACTGGCATACATTACAGCACTTATTGAGTTATGGAATTACATTGCTGGTCCAGTTTGCTAAACAGATACACTTTTTATTTACCAATTGAACATTGCTATTTTATGTATTTCAGAAATGCTACAGTCCTTTATGAATTTGCATTGTTGGTGGGTGGTGAATTGGTGTAGTAAAAGGTTTTCAAAATGGATGCTGTGCATAGTGTTTGTATTTTTACAATGTATTATTTCAGTCTTAAGTGTTAAAGCCTGTTTGCTGGTCATGGTACCTGGTTAGTTCTGTTTATAAGTTTGTGTATCTCAAAGATCCAGGTGAGGTCAGGATTGGTATAATGGTTAAGATGGTTACCTTACAGACAAAGAAGTACAGGTAGTGATTCTCATTAAGGGAAATTGGCTAGACTTAAAATGGTCCACAGGGGCAGCTAGTCTAGTACTTATCTATGAACTAGTGAATATGTGACTGTTCATATGCCAGAACAAAATTCATGTTGATGTAAATCAGTATATCCATTTTGATTTATTGAGTTGGAAAGAATTGTAAAACTCTTAACACTTACAGATCTATAAGTCTTGCATCTTTTTTATGTAATTTCACAAGTCCCTTTTGTTTCCCTTTATATAAATAGGTGAAACATTTTTTTTAAATGGAAGGTACTGTACTGTTAAGTAGCAAACTATTAAATATTTTATGCAGCACTGGCAAAAATTACTTCTCAAGCCATGAATCATCATCACCGGAATGAAATCAGGACCCATAAAGGTTTTATTTCCTAACTTTTTTAATACTTCAGAAATCAATTCAATACTTATTGTAGAACAATTCTCAGTTATAGAAACCAATTCTAAATTAGCCATTATACACCTAGATTGTGATAAGTTGGGAAAAAATTATTAAACTCACCAGCAGTTCTGTAAGAATCAGTTGTCAGTTCCCCATCTACAAAACTTGATGAAATAGAATCAGTACTCCTTGTAACATAATTACTATATTTATAAAACTGTTTATTAGCTATTGACGATTATAAATGGTTTTCACGCAAGTACTATAATCAGTGGCCTTGCCCCTCCCCCCTTTGTTGATGGCACTTCTGTTATCCCTCATCTTCAGTTGGGATTCAGATATGGAGAGTATGCCTGGACATATGCTGCCCATCTATCCCCACAAAGAAAGGCAATCAGGCTAAGCCCCTTCATTCCTCTCCTCCTACATGCCAGCTCAATCAGGCACTGAAGCCCGGAGAACTACAGAGATGCTAAATATGAAAGTTTTGTAGGTTCGATGTCGAAATGTAAATCAAATAGATCTATGAAGGCAATGTTCAGAAATTAGCAAGAAAATTTAAGACTGTTTTATTGTACAGGTATATGGAATAAAATTTAGTAATTTGAATCATCTTTAGATATTAGTTTTCCTTAGGTAATGGTTTTACATGTTTTTCTGGAAGTACATATGTCATCTTGTTAATCTGAAGTATTGATAAATATATATGAACTTCCACATATTTACAGCATGTAGTGAAAATTGTGTTTTTTTTTCTTTTTCTTTAGATCCAGAGACTGGAGGCTGATCATCTCCAACTAAGGAATGAGCTACAGGATGCAAAGGATCAGAATGAGCTATTAGAATTCAGAGTGCTAGAGCTTGAAGTAAGAGAGCCAATCTGCAAAATAACAAATGGAACAGAATACGGATATGAGACAAAACTGAAAGCTCTTCTATGTTAAGATGTCTGCCAGCTGTAGATTTGTAAAAACACAAGCCCTTAGAATGCAAGTAATATCTTTATCTGTATATAGAGAGCAAAGGAAATATTTTCTGCCTTAAAAATGTTGTTTAAATTATTTTTATACCCAACTTAGCATTTTCACTGTGAATATATCTCACCTAATTTATGTTTTGCACCTAATAAAGTAATTTGTCTACTGTATGCATTCCATCATTTATTTTCTGTATTCCCTGCTTGCTGTGGATCTGCATGTTTGGTTGTCTTCTTTGCTATTTGCCTGTTTTGGTTATATTGTCCTTCTAGCACTTACCATTCCTGACTCCCGGCGCATGCATGACTTCTCATGTTTTTTGTTTGTTTTTTGTGAGTACTTTTTTTTTAGAAATCACCTGTGAAATTCTGTTGTTCATTTACTCATTTATTTTCTGATTACCCACTTAATCCAGTGCAGATTTGCAGATAAGCCAGAGTTTAGATTTGCAGATAAGCCAGAGTTTATCCTTGAGTTAATTGAGCACAAGGCATAGAAATTCATCCTGAACAGGGCGTCAAACCCATCACGGTCACACTGCATGCACGTGTGCACTCACACACCCAACCACCCTATGGACAATTTTAAGACATGCCAGTTCCCCTGCAACATGTATTTTATGATAAAAGACAAAAAACCTGGGCATCTGGCAAACACCCACATGGATCTGGGGCATACTTGCAGAAAAGGCAACCCCACTACAACCAAAACTGGATGACCAAGCTGTTTGAATCAACAGTATTAACCGTTACACTTTTGTAATCACAAAAAAGATAATGTGAATATAAATATAATATCACTTGAAGTTTTGCAGAGAAACTTGGAGTATGACTGCATTCAAAGATGTACAGCCCATATAATCTGTCAGTTTCCATACCCTGTAGAGAAGTTTCAAGACCATCTTAATTGGCACCTTATTTTTCTCAATCCTTCAGTTAAGTGCTGTGTAAATTTCACTTGTATTTCTGAATCACCTACCCTGTTACCTGCATATGCAGGCTGTAGAAATAGTCTGCTTTTTTTTTCTGTTCAAAAATATTCAGACATGCAGTGGTTAAAACACTTGGCTGTCTCCCTTGCATTGGTCCACTGTAATGTCTCAAAATTCAGCACCTTTAAACACAAATGCTTAGTTCCAACTGCATAAAACTGCTTACAAACGTAATATTTTGTGCAGTAATGACACACAAAACCTAAAATAAGTGTGTTTGTGTGGGAGGCAAAAAAATCCCCTCCCCAAAACCACCTTACCTTATTATTCTTACCTGGAGGGCACACCCAACTTAGAGAAGTAGGAGCCATTTAAAATGTAAAGAAAAATGTCTTGCTGTTTGTTTGGAAATGGTATAGTCTCAGACTCTAAGTCCTACAGTTCAAGAGCACGCATATCACTACTTAACCAGCAAACAACCAAGGGGAATAAAAATATCAGACAAGAGTAATTGAGCAAGTATGAAATGAGCATTAAAGTACTGAGCAGATGAAAAGGAATAATGCCTTCTTCCCACCCTTTAAATTTCTTAAAATTTCTGAAAATCTTGAATTTTCCCACTCAAAAAACACTCTCATAACTTTTAGCCTTCACCTGGATTTCAAGATGCTCATGTTCCAGTGTTAGCCACTCATACAGTTCAGTACTCTTTCCACTCTGCATTTTTCAGTTGCTCCTGTATTTAGTGCAGAATAAGCTTAACATGCACTTCTAGGTTCATAGGTAGGTACTAGGCTATTGGCCCTAGGGCCTATATAAGTCTAGCTACAAAGGTACCCTGGCTTTTGCCACCCAAGAAAATTATTTTCCTGTGCCCCCATCGAGCAGAGCCCCAGAGGTGATCCCTGGGGTGAATTTCCTATTTCCCATCTAGTCATCAAGATTTTTCTTGAAGAGTGCTAATGAGGAGCTTTGTTTGATATAAATAGGTAGTTTGTTCCAGAGTATGGGAAGTCTCTGGGACAGGAATCTATCCCTCCAGCATGTTCTGTTTATTGTGGTGACAAGGTTTAGGTCCCTAGAGCATGTAGCTTGGAGGGATTGGGATTTCTTTAAGTGGAGCATGTCCAACAGCTCTGGGTTTGACATAGCTTTATATGTTAGGCAGAGATCGCCTCTGAGTAGGCGATATGCGATGGAGTAAAGCTGGAGTTTTTTGAAACGGTCTGCATAGGGCATCTGTATAAGGCCAGTAATCCTCTTTGTGAGGTATTTCTGTGGCCTTTCCAGTTGTAGATGTCTTGTGAGGTACATACCAAAAGGGGCGTTATATTCTGTAATGAGTCTAATGAGTGATGAGTAGAGGGGAACAATGACCTCTTTTTTTCCTGGATGAGAAACCTTTTGTGATGAGATGTGCCATGTAGAAGGATTTCCTGGCTACTTTGGCGATGTGATTATCAGAGGAGAGACTACTGTCTACCTGTGTCCCAAGGTCTCTTATCACACTTTCGGTGTTAAGTAGACTACCACCTATGTGGTAGCTCATGGGTACAGAGTTTTTACCAAAGGGGATGACAATGCACTTTTTGGCATTGAGCTTGAGGCCATGGCTTTGACACCAGGCATCTGTCTCAGTGAGGCCCTTTTTTAGGATGTCCACGTCATTAGGAGTTTTGATTATGGCTCCTAGTTTGCAGTCATCCGCAAACTTTGTTAGCCAAAAACCTTCTGTGTTCGCCTGTACTTCAGAAAAGTAGATACCAAACAGGAGAGGACCCAGGACTGAACCCTGTGGTACTCCACTTGTCACTGGTTTGAAGTCAGATTTGGAGTCTGCTACTTTCACAGTGTGGGTTCTGTCAGTGAGCCAGTTGGCAGCCCATCTTGTGACATAGGGATTTATACATAGTTTAGTGAGTTTATCTATAATTCCAGAGTGGGGGATGGTGTCAAAAGCCTTGGCGAGATCTAGATAGGCTGTGTGAACCACCTTACCCTCGTCTACAGCTTTGGTGACTGCTTCAAAGAAGTCTATCAGGTTTAGGAGACATGATCTGCCTTTTACAAACCCGAAATGGCTGGGGTCCAGAGTTTGGAGATTACCAATGTCTTTGTTTATAAATTTCATGATGATACGTTCCATGGCCTTGCGGACCAGACTAGTTAGGCTAATAGGGTGGAAGTTCCTGGGGTCCGTGGTGACTCCCCCTTTGTGGAGTAGGATAACCATTGCGGTGCGCCATTCAGCGGGCACAAAGCCTGAGGTGAGGCTATGATTGAACATGGTGCTTAGGTGGGGTGCCATTTCATTCTGTAGTTCGTGTCAAATGCAGCCTGGGATGTTGTCAGGTCCCATGGATGCTGTGTTCCTGGCTTTGGAGAGTCTGATTTTTACCTGTACAGCTGTGATTACAGGAACTTTGCATTCTTCCGGTATAGAGATGGGCCCTTTAGGGGGTGAGAAAGGGATAAAGTTAGCACTGAACCTATCTGCCAGGATGTTGGCAATATCAGTTGGTTCTGTATATTTAGTGCCATTGTGCTGTAACTCAGAGCAGATCTGAGTGTTGCCATTGAGATTCTTGACATAGCTATAGAATGCTTTTTGGTTGTCTTTAGAATCAGTGGCGATTTTGTTTTCGTAACTAGCTTTGGAGGATTTTATGAGGGATCTCAACTTCTTACTGAGGCTGACCGGGAAGTTCCTCCAATCATGGGATTTTACTCTTTTTTGCAACAGTTTCTTTCTTCTCTTGTAGAGTTTGTTTATGGCAGGGGACCACCAGATTGGCTTCCTTTTTTTGGAGGATAGCATCTTGGTTCTGTTAGGGATAGCACGATCCATGCACTCGTGCAAGTGCTTATTAAGTGCATTTGTGTAGGGTTCAGCAGTCATACCTCTATTGTCCATCTGCATGGGTGTCATGAAGTTTGCCACATCTGTCTTAAGCGTGAAGTTGGCTTTGGAGAAATTTTTTACGGTGGTTTCCCTAATGGGTGGGGGCGGGATGTGGATGTCTAGGGTGATTAGCTTATGGTCAGATCTGACCAATGAGGAATTGACCTCTGGTGTGGAACACCCGATCGCCCATGTTGGTAATGACCAGGTCTAAGATATTGCTGCCCCTGGTGGGGGTGTGGATAAGTTGATCCAAGGCGTTGGAATTTATGAATTCCAGAAAACATTGAGCAAAAGAGTTGGTACATGAGTAGTTTTCACAGCTAATGGTGAGGTAGTTGAAATCGCCCATTATGAGGTTGTTGGGTTGTACCCTAATATGTTCCAGTGTATCAAGAAATGAGGGATGGGAATCCTGGGGCATGGTGGAGGATCTGTAGCAATTACAGTTTGGATTGCGGTCTTGCCCAGAGTTAGTTGCACTTGGATAATCTCGGATGCATTTTGCTGAGCAACTAGCCTGGAGGTGTGGATATACTTAATGAATATGGACACGTCTCCGCCTTTAGTGTTTCGGTCCAGGTTAGGTGGCTGAAAGGTGTGGTATGAATTATAGCCTGGTAATGCAGGGGTGCTGTCTGGAGCCTTGAACCAGGTCTCTGTCACTGCACAGATGTCGATGTTCTCCATTTTAAGATATTCCAGTGATTACCAGATCATGATTCAGGATGATCATGGAAGATCTGTTTTCATTTATGACTAGATCGCAGCACTGATTGTTATTGCAAATGTCATCTTTTGTAGCTTGCAACTAACTCACTGTGCAAAGAGGGCTGCTTGTCCCAAGTCAGAAGACCCAAATGATAGGTTCTAAATGTTGAAAAAAAACATATTCAATTAAAAAACATAGTGACTTTCAAAACTCGTTGTATCCCACCCAGCTGCTGCTGCTGCTTCTTTTGCTTTTGGCTGTTCCTATTAGTGGTCACCACAGCAGATTGTCTGTTTCCATTTCTTCCTGTCCCACCAACCACCTGCATGTCCTCTCTCACCACATCCATAAACCTTATCGTAGGCCTTCCTGTTTTCCTTTTACGTGGCAGCTTCATACTTAGCATCCTTTTCCCAATATACCCAGCATCCCTCCTCATCACATGTCCAAACCAACTCAATCTCGCCTCTCTAGCTTTGTCTCCAAACTGTCCAACCTGGACTGACCCTCTAATATACTTATTCCTAATCTTGGATCCCACCCAGCTGCTTATATATACTAAATCCTAGATTTCTGTACCATTGGAGAGGAGGCGGAATGAAGCTGTATAACTTTGATGTAGTAAATATTCCTACACTTCCACTACTCAAGAGTCGGTATTACAGTCCTCAAAAAAATTTCAGTATGTACAATGTAAAGAAAAATGTCATTGTAAGCTCAAAAGCATCGGTTTGCTAGGAAATGCTTATGAAACCAAAACAAATTGAAAAATTCTAAAATACATTCAAGTGCTAAAACAAATAGAAAGCATTGATAAATGCATTTAAATAGCAAGGGGGTTGACGAAAAAGCCACATATCATCTGCAGAAGCTGAAACGAGCAGTAATTTTAGACAAAGCAGCTACCATACATTCAGAGACAGTGAGAAGCCAGGATTTTTAATGTGTTTCTGTCTTGATTGGGCAGTTCCTGCCATGTCAAAAAAGTGTGTGTTCTTTTACCTGTTTTCTGTGGACATCTGCATTTTATCACCATGATGAAATGTGTCTGTAAAGTATAACTGAATCAAGCCTGGAAAAACAGTACATTAATCATTGACTGTTGGAAAAGGTGTCAAACTTCCCGATGCTGTATGTGGGCACATCTGTCTCTGGTATGGTTTCTTGTGGCCCACTGTACCTCAGACACTGCAGACATGATGGGCAGGCCTGCATTCATTGGAGACTGGTGGCCTTCACAAGCAGCATGACTGCGGCTGACACTCTGTTTCATGACGAGGTGTACCGGTCTGTCTTGAATGTGCTGCCTTGAAGGGTGAAGTACCCTTCAGTGAGCCACCTGAAGATATTGTGTAGAACATCCAAAGAGGCATAAGTTTCTGTGGTATTTGACATGCATAAACTCCCCCCACCCACCCCACCTTCTCTTCTAAACCTTCTGTGATTTTCATCTGAAAAAAATGTAGCAAGTGGCTGAGTAAACCTGCAGTTTTTCTGGCTACCTTGCCTTCCATCCCATCAGGTCTCCTTTCAAGTTTCTCAACAGGACTCACTGTCAGCGCTGTACTCAGAAGTGCTAAGTATCCCTGTCAGACTGTACTGGTAGAAGCGTGATTCTTCTGGTTCATCCCCACATGAAGAATTATTGCCCAGGATCAGGGCATATGGTTGCTGGAGCATCATAGAACAAAGATTGTGAAGATATGTAGGTTGCCTCTGATGCATCCTCCTCTTACAGACTAGTTGGTATTGAAGTCCAGAGCACAATCCCAGTCCTGGCTTTCCAAGGAGGATGTAGAGACTGTTCCATACAGGGTTGAGGATCTTCTCTTTTGTGTTCCCCAACTGATCAAGTAGTGTCCTCTTCTTTTATAGATTCTGCGTTTTTATCAGAATGTAAGGCTTCTAATGGTGCCAACGTCTCTAATCTGACTTTGTCGAAATGACCTTCTCATAGTATCCAGTTTTATTAAAAATACAGCAAAGCTCTTGACATCGGAGTCTAGAGTTTACTCTATTAGAACTGTAGCTGCTACTAAGGCTTTCCAGAAATGCGTTTTTTTTGTGATATTTTGTGCAGTTGCTACTCAAGCAAAGCTGGATATACTTGCAAAACACAATAACCTAGATATAATCTGTAGATTCAGGTCATCCTTCAGTGCCATTATTATTGGGCTACAATTCCATGAGGAAATACCCAAGAGAATAACATTGGGGATGTTTTCTCAAGGGGATAAAGATGGAACTCATAGTATTATATATGAAAGTTACATACTGATTGAAACAGCAGATCTGGATTGGCAGTACCATCTTCATCAGCTTACCCACCCTCCTCCTCCTGCATCAGTTCTCTCATATTTGTCTTTATACAGTTCACTTTGTAGAGTTACTGCTCAAACATTTAGAGATAAATCATACTTTGAATTGCATTGTGATTAAAGGGAAATGGCATTAGTAGCATGAGAAAGCTTTTTCTTTTCTGTTGAACAATCACCCGGAACTCCAAGATGTTGGAGTTAGCCTGGCATTTGCTTTGGCTGCAGTCACCCAGATGAACATCATCTAAGAGAATACTTTGCTACTACTGTTGCATTTTCCTTGATTCAAAGAAATCTCAAGAGCTAAAGCATTTATTCTAATGGATTGCATCACAAAGACAGGCTCACACCCACCTTCTGACATAGCAGACATATGATTTCACTTTTTTTCCCTCATTACTAGCTGTAGTCCCTTACCTCAAACAAATCTCTTGAATCTGTCTCCATCTTTAGATTTAAACTTCATGACTGACATTACCATTGTGTCTGCCTGCAAGTGGACCTGAGGTTTGTGCCTTAGAAGATCCTTTCTTCTGGTAGAAGATACTTCTATATGGTGGATATCCTAAATGGCAGGCTCTTTTCAATAAAAAAAAAAGAAAAAAAAATCTTCCTATTTTGTTAGTTTCATTTAGAAGATCATTTTCTTTCAAAGGTAGTTTCTGAGCTCTCTCTCACCCTTCTGAGTTCCTACCCATCCTCCACACCAGTAGATAAAGCAATGCTCATGAGAGATGCATCCTTTGCAGTGGCCTGGAGATACATGCCAGCGTAAAAATGCCCCCATCCATCCTCCTGGCCAAGCAGCTGGAAGGTTTATGGATCCAGCCTACACTATGGCAGCAGTCCCTTAGGTCCGTAGCATGTACCTGGTTGCCCTTTTCATAACCAACACCTCTTCTCTTAAGGCCCTTCCCTGACATAATTAGAAGTTAGTGGCACAAGTTGAATGTACATCATGGCAGCCTACACAATGGTTCACAGGTCAGATCTGTACCATCAGGTAGCTGTTTGACTTGTGATGGGGCCTATCCCCACTTATATTAGAGCACAACTTTGGGGGATGTTTTGAGTTGATGTTAGTGCCAGAATCTGTCAGGCTTCTGCTATCCCCCTTCTCCTTTGTTAAGCATGCCTTTAAGTATAGGTGACCTTGTTTTGTGACTAGAACTCATCCAACATATGCTTGATCTGATGCATAGTAGTCCACTCCCAGGCCTTACTGTCACAGAGCTTCAAACAGGGAACAATCTCCCTCTGTGCTCTGGAATTGGAAGTTGGCAGGCCTGGATACATTTATCTCTGTTATGCATTAAGATGATAAGGTGCTCTTGTAGCTTCCCCTGAATTCCCTTCTTTGATAGCGGTCTTCCCCAAGCTCATAAAGCTCTCCATAGAGTATCCTTTAGTTGCTCCCCCCTCCTTATTAGAAGTATCTTGAGTGTCTGTGGAAGGTGGAGGAGCTCTGGTTCATCACTTCTATGGAACCTCTTTCCAAAATGGTATTGTATAGCCAGAACCATCCAAATATAGTTCCATCTGTTTCCAAGAAGGTATCTCCCAATAGAGTAGAATAAGATACTCTATAAGCATCTTAGAGACAGTTCAGCATAGTTCTCTAGAGCACTAGGCAAAGGGGACAAGATCATATTTTCCTCTGCATTTTAGGAGTTTAGGTTCCTCAGCTCTTCCTGGCAGTTAATACAGAGTATTAATGCTATGAGCTGTTCATGAGCTGCTGCCTGTAATACAGGATTTGATTCGCACAGCTTCCATTTGCCTATTTTTTGAGCAAGTCACTTAACCAGACAATTTGGAAATTGGGCTAGGCTTCTCAATGGTCTGCTAACTATGTATTAACTGCCTGTAAAACTGAAAAAGCTATGTCATCTGCTTACTTTTCTGTCCTGTCTAGTGTATGAAACACTGGAAAAGATTTCATCCATTCCTAGTTCTATGGTGAATGAAGATCTGGTTAAGTCCCATATTGCCACAGTGTCTCCAGTAGGGTTTTTTATAGCCTGTTGTAATTTTGATTGTGCTTACTATAACGTGAAAGTGGCAGGCTCTGATATGCACCTGCACAGGAAACAATGCAGAATCTGTTCCTTTATGGATGGACTTAGGCAAGACATTTTAGGAGCTCCTGTTTGGACAGGCCTCTTGGGAGCTCTAAAGGCAGAAGCAGGCTCTTTCCATTGTAGAAGACTTCAATGATCACACCGACCCTCACAGTTTCCTCTAGGCCAGATCAACCACAAAGGAAGAAAAGACCCCTCACAAATTGAGGTGAGCTACTAAGCATCAGATAGTATTGCCACCTTGGCTGCTTCAGTTAATTTTCCTCACAGTGATGACTCCACCAACCCCAGCTGTTATCGTACTGACTGTATCCACTGGAGACGGTCTGCAAATTCACCCCAGCTTGAATGGCAGTTAGAACCAATAGGTTCTGGACATGGTCATAGGCAGCCATGTCTTATATCCTTTAGCACACACCCCTAGCAAGGTCTTTGCTTACAAACAAATCAGTCTCAACAGAGCTATTGGGACAAGCCCACATTTAGCTCCATAAAGGGACTATAGAGACTGTCTCTGTTGCAGAATAAGGCCAAGAGTTTTACTTTCACCTCTTTCAAGTTTCAGAGAACGTGAAAGACTTCTCTAACACCTTGAGCCAGGTGATGTCACTGAGATATCCATTACTTGTCCAGGATGGTGATTGTCTGTTTGTGGGGGGATTTTTATTCCTATTGCTGCAGGGTGCTTAGATAATGGCGTTGACTTGCGAGTACCTTATAATATATAAACAAAATAATAATAAAACCAGCAGGACCACCAAGGCTAAAACCATCACATTTAATAAAAGATAAGCGCTTTCACATTCTAAAATGGACACTTCATCAGCTCTAAAACACAGTACAAAAGGCAGGCTTTTGTACATAATCACATAATAAAACCAATGAAACAAGTAACAAATCAATTTACTTCCTTCTAATGCAGGTTTTAAAGGGACAGAACCATTCAACCCTGGATACCTGTCAGCTTGCAGCTTAAGATTCCATAGTAACTCAGCATATTCAGTACGTTTCACTATATCACCTCCCCTGCTGTCAAGTAGCTATTTTTTGTAATATTTTAAAAGTAAATGTATGGCCTGTGTGTTCTAAGACATGCCTAGACAGAGCATTCTTAATGTCACCCTTTCTAATATCATATAGATGTCTAAACAACAAATCCAAAACACTTGCAGAAGAATGTAAATCCACTGCAGATACTGTAGTTGATTTTCTTTAATGTAGCACAAAAATAAAAAATATATATAAAAGAAAATAAAAGTGCACACAAAGCGCTTTTTGTCCCACCTAGTGGTGAGACAACTTCAGGTAAAATCATTCACTGAGACCAGTGCATTTAAATAGTCCATGGTGCAAGCATATTATTAGTCAGCCAATGGGTGAGGGCTATTCCTAACACATTAAGTGATGGTATGAAAGTCCACTCAATAAATGAATGTTTCTTTTAAAAAGCCATCTGATCCTGTTAATACAAACAAGTATATGTTGAAATATTGAAATATATATATATTCTTGTCTTAGGTGGTAACATGATGGGTCAAACTTCATATTATGTAAGCACCCAATTGTATTTAAAAATGTATATGTTTAAAATATATGTTAAAGTAAATAAAGTGAAATAAAATAAGATATACTAATACTTAAAAGTGCACAAAAAACATTCCTGTCTATACAGCATGGCATGACATCCTACATTTGAAAAATGAGGTAAAATATACTAATACATATACATAAAAGTGCACAAAAACATTCCTGTGTATATGGCATGGCATACTACATTTGAATTATACATTGCTAAATTTTACTTCTGTTAGAAACATATACATATTGGCTTATGATATAACAACTGGTGTGTATTTGACATAGCTAATTAGGTTCTACATTTCATCATATTAGTTATCCCTGAAGATTTTTTAGCCTTAAAATGCAAGAAATAGAGTAAACCTCATTTAACCCAGGGTAAGCGCAGGCCATAGTCCTGAGTTGCCACAATAATTCTAACCTTTCTAAATGTAGGGATTCTGGGCCCCCTCTCCCATCAGAGTTCACACTGTCTATTGCCTTGAATTTGAATGTGTGGTTTGTATGTTCCTGTTTGTGTCTACTTAGGGCGTACTCCTGGCTCACTTTCTTTATATGGTACAGGTGTTCATATACTCTTTCCCTGAACTTCCTATCAGTGTTTCCTATGTAGAATGCTGAACATTGTTGGAATAGAGCTACATAGATTACAGCTTTTGACTGGCAATTCAGTTTGTTTTATTTTGTGCTCCTTGCCTCTAATAGTAAAGGTTGACCCGTAGACATGTGTGGTCAATAGTGGCATAGTTTAAATACTTTTAACAATTTGGTGTTTACATAATATGAAGTTTGACCCATCATGTTACCACCTAAGACAAGAATATATATATTTCAATATTTCAACATATACATGTTTGTATTAACAGGATCAGATGGCTTTTTAAAAGAAGTATTCATTTATTGAGTGGACTTTCATACCATCACTTAATGTGTTAGGAATAGCCCTCACCCATTGGCTGACTAATAATATGCTTGCACCATGGACTGTATTTAAATGCACGGGTTTCAGTGAATGATTTTACCTGAAGACGTCTCACCACTAGGTGCGACGAAAAGCGCTTTGTGTTCACTTTTATTATTTACTTTTATATATATTTTTTTATTTTTGTACTACATTAAAGAAAAGTATCTGGAGTGGACTTACATTCTTCCGCAAGTGTTTTGGATTTGTTGTTTGGTCTTTTACTGGTATAGTATCATATAGATGTCTCCTAATCCTATCCTTCAACTTTTTACTAGTTTTCCTTACGTAGAAACTAATACAGGAATTACAGGTAGCTAAGTAGACAACATTCTCAGTACAAAATTCATAGTATTTATAAGGTGTAAAGACAAATTTTAGCTTGGGGTGCTTAAAAGTATGTTCCTTAGAAGTAACGTGACATATAAAACAACTATGGCAGGCATAAGTACCAACCCTCATCTGTTGTACATCAGCCCTTTCCTTCATCCCGTGAGGCCCTCCACATAACTGTCTCTTCAAATTCAAAGCATTTCTGTAAAAGAACCTGGGGGTTTTACCTACATAGGACAAGGTTTTCTCATCCACAGTTAAAAATCTCCAATTTCTCCGTATGATATCACAGATGGAATGTGCATCATTATTTCAAACCAAACCTTAATCTAGTAATTTGCTGATGGTCTTTCTGATAACTAGTCTGAGAATTCTGTGTTAAAAGGGGCTTATAGACACTTTTTCTACCATCATATACTAATTTCTTATTTATATCCAATATAGTTTTATTATAGCCCCTACGTAAAAAATTGCCAGTCATGTCTTCCAGAGCGGATTCAAATCTGACATCTGAGGTGCATAATCTAGAGGCTCTCATAAACTGCCACTTTACTATGTTAGTATATATGTGTCTGGGGTGCATGCTGTCTCTAGTTAACAAATTATTCTTCCAGCATTCCTAATGATAAAGGCAACTATCTAATGCCCCGTTAGTGTTAATTTCCAAATGCACATCCAAGAAATCAGTTGCCATATTTGAATACAACATGGTGAAAGCTAAAAAGTCAGTGGTGTTATTCAGATATTCAACAAATAGGTTCATAGGTGTGTACTAGGCTAATGGCCCTGGAGCATATTCAACAAATAGGTTCATAGGTGTGTACTAGGCTAATGGCCCTGGAGCATTTACAAGCCTAGCCCATAGGATTACCCTGGCATTGTGCCGCCCGACCTTAGTTCCCAGTGCCTCTGTTGAGTAGAGCCACTGGAGTGATTCCCGGGGTGAATTTTCTATTTCCCATCCACTCATCAAGATTTCTCTTGAAGAGGGCCAGTGAGGTGTGTGGGCAGTCTGTGGGTTATGAACCTGTCCCTCCAACTTGTTCTGTTGATTGTGGCTCTTGAAGAGGGCCAATGAGGTGTGTGGGCAGTCTGTGGGTTATGAACCTGTCCCTCCAACTTGTTCTGTTGATTGTGGTAATGAGGTTGAGGTCTCTGGAGCGTGTGGTGCAGAGGGATTGGAGTTTCTTTAAATGTAGCATTTCTAACAGAGCTGGGTCAGACATGACTTTGTAAGTTAAGCAGAGATCACCTCTAAGTAGGCGATATGAGACGGAGAATAGTTGGAGTTTTTTGAGTCTGTCTGTGTAGGACAAGTGTTTAAGGCCTAGGATCCTCTTTATGAGGTACTTTTGCGGCCTCTCCAGTTGTTGCAGGTGTCTAGTGAGGTACATGCCAAATGGGGCATTGTACTCAATGATTGGCCTAATGAGGGAAGAGTAGAGGGAGACAATGTCCTCTTTCTTCCTTGATGCAAAACCCTTAGTAATGAGATGTGCCACATAGAAAGACTTTCTGACCACAGTGGCAATGTGGTGGTCAAAAGAGAGGTTGCTGTCAACCTGTGTTCCCAGATCTCTTATAACGCCTTCTGTGTTCCCAAGTCTGACCTAGAGCCCTCCCATATTATAAACACATCATCAACAAAATGATGGTAAAAAGCTAAATGCTTAGTAAACTTATTAGTGTAAAAGACTTTCTCATCTTCCCATCTACTTAGGACCAAGTTTGCATATGAATTTGCACAAGGGGTGCCCATGGCAACCCCCCATTGCTGTAAGTAGACATTGTCTGCATACATGAAAACATTATTCTTCAATACCAAGTCCAATAGAAGGCATATGGTATTTATATTAGCCTTACTATATTCACTTTGTGTTAACACATACCTTATGACCTCTATACCAAAGTCATTGGGTATAGATGTAAAAAGACTTTCTATATGTAATGTCACCAACAACGAGCCCATAATATTGCATTTTTGAGATCGAAAAATATTCAAATCATTCAATAATTGTCTAGTATCTTTCAACATATTTGGAAACTTAGGGACTATTGTTAACTTTTCTATGTAGATGGAACACGGTTGTGTCACCCAGCCTTCGCCTGCAACTGTGGGGTGCAAAGGAGGGTTACTAGCATCTTTATGCATCTTCAGTAGGCCTTTTATCACTGGGGTTACTGTTATCACAATGATCAGGGCACCATATAGAGATTCTCCAAGACTTATATTCATTAACATTCATAAAGTACATCATGCACATATTTATTAATATATCATAGTTTCATGATAGATATCTGTTCATATGTATTTTCTTCCCCTAGCATTGTTAGCATCTGTTTACGATAATCACAATGGTTCAAAATAACAGCAGAACCCCCCCCCCCCTTTATCCACTGGCATAATACAAATATCACATTTTTCTTTTAAAGACAATAAAGCCCATTGCACAGCCTTACTTAGGTTATAAAAACTTTTTTGTGTGGTGAGAATAGGTAAGAACATATATCATCCTCACAAGCTTTCACAAAGGTACTTGTATGCAAAGGCAAGGATGGTATAAAAGTACTTAGTTTTCTTATATCCTAATGCCTGATCCTGTGAGGAATGAGGAAAGCACGGAAATGAAGGACTTAATTTTTAATTTGTCTATGTATGGAACTGTGAGGAATGTTCTGATTTGAATAAGGGATTGGCTTTTATACCTGCTACATCCTCTAAAGTGAGTGAAGTGCTTCTGGACTTTAGACTTTTTGCACATAATATAGCTCTTAGACATGTTTGGTAACTGTTCTGTTACACAGAAGGTTGATATAAGAAAACCAATCCTCTCCTTCCAGCCCTCCCCTAGGAGTCCACCTTCTATATAACATACCATCAGATATTGTTAATCCTCGTTCATTCCTTACGTAATGGGTATTGGTTCCGAGCTCGGAACCGAGCCGGCCATTTTCCAAGCTCGCGTCAGCTTCAAACTCTCAAGCTAAACTCTTACCCACAATTCCCCTCTCCCTGTTACCTCAGATTTCATTTGCTGCATTGCCATCCGGTCATGTCAAGCTACTTCTCTTGAGCTAAGTGCAGTCAGTTGTTGTTTAATTGCTTTACAAATTACTTTTCTGTCAGAAAAGTTGATATTTTATTGTCTGTTGCCCTATCGTATCTAGCGTTCATAATTTCCTCAGGTTTTTTTTCTCTGTCCTTTACTTACCCTTTTTACCGCAAGGTAATTTCTCCTTACCATCGTTGGTAATCCCTTTCCCTTTCTTTTTCATACCTTCGGGTACTCTCTTGTACCTTTGTTGGTACTTTTCTTTTTGTTAATATGGCAGATAAAAAGGGTAGTCTGGGGTTTAAGCAGTGTTCTGATTGTGGACACAAACTGCCTACTTCTGATGCACACTCTTTGTGTTTATTGTTTGGGAGCTTCCCATTTATCTGTTGAACCACCTTGTAATATGTGTGAGAACTTTTCTAATAGAACTTTGTTAGAAAGGAAAAACAAGCTGATACTGAAGGGACTTCTAAAATCTCCCTTTTCAGAGGCTATTTCTAGGTCAGAGGTCTCAACCCCTCCTAAAGCCCATAAGAAAATGGATGTTTCTACTAAGGCTAAATCCTTGCCTTCATCCCCGGCTGGGGACTCTCAACAACCAAAACCTAAAAAGGCTAAAATTTCGGCTCCGGAGCTGTCTGTCAGCCCCAGTGCTTTCGGTGCCCAGACCTTCGGCTCCATTAGTGTTTTTGGCTCCATCCTCTCCTGCAGCCTTCTACATATCGGCACCGAGGGGCTCCTCGGTTCAGACCTTTACCACTGTATCGGCACCGACCATTCAGTCGGCGCAGACCTTGACCGCATCGGCTCCAAGATCTTCCTCGGACCGAGGCCTTTATTACTGACTCCAGTTTTGTCGGTTCCAGTTTCGGCACCAACCACTTCGGCACGAATCCTGTGTGGGTGCAGACAATGACATCAGAACCGATAACTTCTTCGGTGCAGACTACAGTAGTTCAGTCTTTCTCGGCGCCGTTGTCCTCTGTGCAATCAGATGAGCTGGGCACCGAGTCTGCCTCTTTTGTGGACAGGCCTGTTTCTCCCTCAGTCTCTGTGAGGTCCACTAGAAGTCTTTCAGAACATGATGTGTTGCGTCTTGTGGACCAGGCATTTTTGCCCAGAGGTATTCCACCCCTCAGGAACTATCCTTCCTTGGGACGTGATCACCCATCTCCAAAGACATCTTCTTATTCTCCTCCTTCATTGCCTTTGAAGTCCATGGATATAGTACAGTTTTCCCCTTCTGCGGTTCCCTTTATGGATCTCACTAAGGAACCGCAGTTGCCTTCATGGCAGGAAAGTTTTGCTACGACCCAGGATGTCAGTTGTGATACGTATAGCTTGCTGCTCCACAGCCATCCAGGGACTCCGAGTCGGCAGGCTGAGCTACTTAGGGGAGGAGTGCCCCTGACCTCAACATACACTCTTCTCCGTGTGGACCAGCCTTCCAACTGATGGAGAAGGCTTTCACTGCTGCTGGTGATACCGGACTGTCTATACCTCTGCCCTCCTCTGGTACACTGGTTTCACAAGTCACACCTAGCGGACACTGGGTGCAAGGGGAATCCCCTTTTCCGTTGTCTTCCCCGGCTTCTCCCGCTGAGGTGGTCCACCGGAAAAGTTTGTGTAAGAGGAAGCACATGGACTTCTACAGAGGAGGCTCTCACCGAAGACACAGATTTCGATGAGGGGGAAGGACCCCCTCTGTCACTCTCTGAGGTATCCTTTATCGATATCCTTGAAATCCTGAAACAGAGAGTTGACTGGCAGCCCTCTAATCCGACCCCTGAAGAATCTGTGTTCCTGCAGCCGTTTCATGCCCGTCCCCCTACCTCCTGGATTACTCCACCTGCCGATGAACTTGTCAAGTTCATCGTGCAGTGTGCTTGGAAGGCCCCTGATACTGTTAAAGCTATTCCCCGGAGGCCTGATAAGATCTTGTCCCCTCCTGCTTCAGATCCCCATTGGTCCAAAGGTCTTCCTGTAGATGCTTTGGTGGTGGCGGCCGCAACAAAAAAGGATTTGGCAGAAGAAGAAAGCCAGACTGTCCATCCGCCTAACAGAGTCCCGGGCTCTGGACAGAATAGAGAAGCACACTTTTGCTTCAGCGACCTTTGCTATCAGGTCCCTGAATTATATGGCACATTTTACCAGGCTTCAATGGGATCTGTCTCTGAGCTCTCTGAAACCTTGGCTGGTGCAGTGTCTGATGAGGTCCATGACAAAGTGGCCTCTCAGTTGGCCACCATTGAGCCTATATCTAACTCCTCTATGCAATTGATATCTCACGCATCAGAAGGAGCAGCTAGAGTGGCGGGTTCAGCTGAGGTCCTGAGATGACACGCCTGGATGCTCTTGTGCAACTTCGCGGAACCTTTTAAGTCTTCCTTTCTTAATGCCCCCATTGAGCCCTCCTTGTTGTTTGGGCCCAAAGTTAAAAGCACACTGGCCAGATGTGAACAAGACGGTAAGACCCTTTCTGCCGTAGGTGTCCATTATTCTTCCCCTCAACGTGCTTTCTCCCAAAACCAAAAGAGTGGGAAGATATGGTTCAAGAAATCTCAGGGTCCTTTTCTTGACACACAGACAGAGTTCTCCCCCAGAGGCAGAGGGGGAAACTCACAGGGAAGACACTCCTTTTGGGGCAGAGGAGGACCGCGTAACCAGGGTTCCAGGGATTCTTTCCCTGGTCAATCCTGCAAGCGCTCCTGAAGAGCGGCCCAACTCCTTTCCTTTGGAGGTGGTTGGGGACGTTTCTCCTTGTACCCTTCTGCCTGGCTAACCATCACCACTGATTCTTGGGTACAAAGGATCATAACCAGAGGTTATCATATCCCCTTCGATCTTTGTCCCGTCCCTTCAAAAAATCTTCCCGATGTTCCACCCAGTCAAAGGGAAGAAGCAGCACTAGAGATAGAAAAGCTGCTAAGAAAAAGAGTCATCCAAAGAGTCCCTCCAGACCAGATAGGATCTGGATTCTACTCAAGACTGTTTTTGGTGCCAAAGAAAACAGGGGACTGGAGACCAATTTTGGACCTCAGTGTATTGAACATGTTTATGAGAGTACAAAAATTCCAGATGGTCACTATACAGTCTATCCTCCCACTTTTGGAAAAAGACGATTGGATGTGCTCTATATATCTTCAAGATGCGTACTACCACATAGAGGTGGACAGGCTGTCAAGAAGATTTCTGCGCTTCCGTGCGAGAGCCAGTCACTACCATTTCAGAGTACTGCCCTTCAGACTCTCTACAGCCCCCAGAGTAGTTACAAAGTGTATGGCAGTTGTCACAGCTCACTTGCGACTTCAAGGATTCCAGGTGTTTCCGTACATAGATGACTGGCTCATTTCTGCCCCCCACCAGACATCTACTGGAAAAAGCCCTGGCATACTCTCTCCTCACTGCTCAAAGGCTAGGCATAACCATAAACTGGCAGAAATCCAATTTCACCCCATCTCAGTCGACAGAATTCATAGGGGTTATCTTGGACACAAAAAACTGCAGAGCTGCTATTCCAGAGCACAGAATTTTAAGGATAAAGCAACAACTAATTCCAATCCTTTCAAAGGAAAAATCCACAGCTCATTTGGTTCTACAGCTGTTGGGTTCCATGGAAGCCTCCATCACCATTGTCCCCCTGGCCAGGTTTCACAGGAGGCTTCTACAATGGCTACTGCTCACCCAATGGTATCTTTTACAGCATCCTCTTTCAGCCATGATTCGAGCAACCCACAGGTGCAAACAGGATTTAAATTGGTGAATGACACACAATCTCTCTCAATGGTCTCGCCCCTTTTCCCCCCAGCAAGCCAAGGCCACAGTGACCACGGACGTCTCCTTGATGGGGTGGGGGGGGGGCTATGTCAGGGGCAGACAGTCCAAGGCACTTGGTCCCAACCGGAGGCCCATCTGCATATAAATGTTCTAGAGCTGAGGGCGGTGCTTCTGGCGTTTCAAGCATTCCATCTCCTGCTGCCGCCTGGGACAATTGCAATTCAATCGGACAACATGGCGGTGGTCTGATACATCAACAAGCAAGGTGGAACCAAATCTTACCCCCTTTGTCGAGAGGCCATGAGGATATGGCATGGGCGATGGCTACCAACCGTTTTCTTCTAGCAACACACATTCCCGGGAATTCCAACATGATAGCAGACAGACTCAGCAGGTGCATTCTGCAACCTCACGAGTGGTCCCTGAATCCCTTGATAGTGGCGGAGATCTTCCACCGCTGGGGCCATCCTTGCTGTGATCTCTTTGCATCCCCAGCCAACTACAAATGCAGCAACTACTTCGCCCTGATTCCCCCTCCGGGACAGTCACCCAGGGACGCTCTAGTCCATGAATGGCCCTCGGGTCTTCTCTATGCATTTCCGCCCTTTCCTCTCATTCCCCAGTTTCTGAAGAAAGCCCGGCGGTTGAAGAGCAAGGTAATCCTCATAGCACCATATTGGCCACGACAGATTTGGTTCCCATTCCTTTGGCCTCACCTACTAGATCGACCATGGATCCTCCATCCAATCCCGGAGTTGATCTCACACCCACAGAACTTGATTCATCCCAACCTGAACAGCCTGAAGCTAACGGCTTGGCTACTCTAATTCCCTTGATTGCCAGGCAGAATGATCTTTCTTTACCAGTACGTGATATTCTCATTGCTTCGCATAAGTCCTCCACTAGAATTACTTATCTGAGCAAGTGGAAAAGATTTACCTATTGGCTGAAAGATAAACAAGTAGACCCCTTTTCAGCATCAGTGTCGATAATACTAGACTATCTGTCTGACCTGTTTCATTCAGGTTTATCGGCCTCTACCGTTAGAGTTCATTTGGCTGCAATTTCTAAATTTCATGAGGGTGTCCAAGATTCCCCTCTTATGTCCCATAAATTGTGCAAGACCTTCATAAAAGGAGTGAATCATCTGAAGCCACCTTTTAGAGAACCTATTCAACCATGGGATTTATCATTAGTTCTACAAGCTCTAACAATGGCACCTTTTGAACCAGCCTCTTCTTGCGACCTCAAGTATTTGTCATGTAAAACCTTGTTTTTGGTCGCTATTACTTCTGCCAGACGTATTTCTGAACTTCAAGCTTTATGTATCGAGAGTCCATACTTGATTTTTCATAGAGAGAGTGTCTCTGAGAACTAATCCGTCATTTTTGCCTAAAGTGATCTCTGAAATGTCCATTAATCAAGCCATTGAATTGCCAGTTTTCTTTCCCAACCATTCAAACAGAGGAGAGTATTGCCTACATACCCTTGATATACACAGGCAAATCTGTTTTTACCTAAACAGGACTAAACCCTTTTGTAAATCTGACCAGTTATTTTTGGCCTTTTCTGGACCTAGATTAGGATCGGCTGTTGCTAAGGCCACATTAGCTAGATGGTTGAAGGACTGTGTGACCTTTATATACACACAACGTAACATCTCGTTGCCTACTACCATGAAAGCTCATTCAACAAGGTCGGTGGCAACTTCTGCTGCCTTCCATGCCAGAGCTTCTTTACATGACATCCGTGCAGCTGCAACTTGGGCTACGCCTCATACCTTCATCAATCAATACAGAGTGGATTTGGCCTCCAGGGGAAAAGCATCTTTCGGTTCTATGGTACTCAGGAATGTCCTTCCATGAGAGCCTCCCAGGAATATAGGTAGCTGGGGACTCTGTCCCATACATAAGGAATGAACGAGGATTAACAATATCAGATAAAGAAGTTGTCTTACCATAACGTTCCATCTGTATTGTTGATCCTCATTAAGTCATTACGACCCTCCTTCCTTCCCCCTCCTGTGGTTTCTAGTGGATCTCACTATCCAGTTCTCTTAGGTTATTTGACCAGAGGTAGTCTCTACCTTCTTTAACTTGCAAACTCAATCTGAGGTAACAGGGAGAGGGGAATTGTGGGTAAGAGTTTAGCTCGAGAGTTTGAAGTTGACGCGAGCTTGGAAAATGGCCAGCTCGGTTCCAAGCTCGGAACTGATACCCATACGTAATGACTGAACGAGGATCAACAATGCAGATGGAACGTTATGGTAAGACATAACTTCTTTTTCCTTCTCTGCCTTAACATCCCTTTCCCCAGGAATATCTGGGATTATAGCTAGAAGTGGCAGAGACGGTAGGATCTAAGCTCTACCAACTGCTGTACTACCGCACCTTCCAATCCTCTCTTAGGAGTCCACTCTTTATACAACAAATCTTTGATGTTGTCAGTCTTCCTTTATTCTTGACAGTTGAGATTCTATTCCGATCCTCAGAACCGCCTCAGCCGTTAGGTTTTCCAGCCAAAACCTCTCAAGCCAAGTCTCTACCCACAACGCCCCTGTGTAAATTACCCCAGATCTCATCAGCCTTTCTCTCAGCTAAATGTTTTCTAATTTCTGTTTGTATTGAGATGGCTTTAAAAAATTTTCCTCCCTAATTCTCCCTTCTTTTGCTGTCTATCTAGCTATCTATCATATACAGTGGATATAAAAAGTTACACACCCCTGTTAAAATGCCAGGTTTTTGTGATATAAAAAATGAGACCACAATAAATCATTTCAAAACTTTTCCCACCTTTAATTCAATTGAAAAACAAACAAATCTGTTGGGGGAAAAATATTAAAAATAAAAAACATACAATAAGCTGGTTGCATATGTGTGCGCACTCAAACTAATACTTTGTTGAAGCACTTTTTATTTAGTTACAGCATTCAGTCTTCTTGGGTAGGAGTCTATCAGCATGGCACATCTTGACTTTGCAATATTTGCCCACTCTTCCTTGCAAAAGTGCTCCAAATCTGTCAGATTGTGAGGGCATCTCTTGCGCACAGCCCTCTTCAGGTCACCCCACAGATTTTCTATTGGATTTAGATCTGGGCTCTGGCTGGGCCATTCTAAAACTTTAAATGTTCTGTAGTCCTGTCTCGCCTTTATTCTTACATATGAGTTCAGAGCCGATCCTCAGCTCTGACTCGGCCGATTACAAAGCTCAAAGTCTCTTAGTTGGCTCGTGGCAAGGTAGGTATCCCATAGTGCACCAGTAAGAATCCCCAGATCTCGTCTGCCACATCTACAAGTTCAAAAGTGCTTCTTGCTTGGCCGTGGCTAAGTTGCATATTTTTCATCATTGTAGTTTTATTCATATTTTTTCACATAAGATAGCTTAATTTACTTAGTCTTAGTAATAGTTTTTTCATAGATAGTAAATAGTAGTGTGTGTTGCTAAATTTACGTAGTTATTGTTGAGAACTTGTTGGCCGTTCTAGGCCCGTTTTTAGTTCTCTGAGTGGTATCCTTCTCTGTGCTAGTTTTTTGACATAGATCCTATTAGTGTAGGTCCATGTTTGGGTTAGGACCTTGTTTTTTCCTAGTTTTCAATAGTATAGTATATTGTGTACAGTGTTGTTTACTATTATTAAGTAGTTTTTGCCTGTTGTTTAAAATTTACTATTTGTGGTATTTCCTGACTTAGCTTCGTTCCTGTTTCCGCAGCTAGGTCCATTTAAGTTAGAGGATGTAGTCCTCTGTTTAACTTTCTGGCGCTTTTTCCTCAACAGGGCTATGCCCGTTTAAGTTAGAGGACCTAGTCCTCTGTTTACTTCTCTGTGTGTGAGTTAGTTTAGTGGGGCTAGGCCCATTTAAGTTGCAGGACCTAGTCCTCAGTTGTATTTTTGTGTGTAGCTTTTCTTAAAGGGCTAGGCCCTTTTAAGTTAGAGGACCTTGTCTTCTCTCTTCTGTTTTATAGAACTCCCATTGAACTAAGACATGTAGAACAGAGTTCTCCAAGAAAGAAGGAACAAATTAATACTAAAAGGTCTCCTTAAGCCTTCCTTCGAGGAGGATTTAGCCAGCTCCTCATCATCCAAGTCTCAGTCCTCAAAGAAAGAGAAGGTAAAGTCGGTCAAGAGACATTCTCCTGCACCGACTGTTGTGTCTGAAACTCCTGAGAAAACTTTAAAATTGGATAAGCCTTCTACCTCTTCGGCTCCATTGTCCTTGGAGCCGGTCGAGGTTATCGATGTTGACATTGCAGTGTTGGCCCCAAGTCTTTCGGAGCCGACTACTGAGAAATTGCATCGGAGCCGGTCCAGAGAACTATTGCTGGTCTCCCCAACTTTACGATCTCCCATTTTACAGAGATCTAGGTCACCTACCCTGTCATCCAGATCATCCAAGAGCCTTTCGGAAGAGGATCTAGAGAGAGTAGTGATTAGACTGTTGAAGTCGTCTGCTTTACCCAAATTGTTGCTGGCTCTGACCCAGTTGGTTCAGGAGCCATCTAAGACTATTCTACCTGTTGTGGTTCCTCCTCTGAGCCGTGTTGGTCCTTCAGAGCCAGAGATTTCGATGCCGCTTGTTGTGGAACCCTCAGTTCCAGCTCCCCTTGTGTCTGTCTTGGAGCCGAGTTCCGCTCCGACACCTTCGGCTCTGTCCTTGGTGTCTAGGAGCCGAAGCTCACCAGTCGGCCCTGACAGGGACGCTTGGATCCAAACCTCTTCAGTGCCGAGCCTACCTCTCGGTGCGTTGGCTAGGTTGAGCTCGGACCCTACATCCATCTCGGAGCCAATCGCTTTGTAGCTGAGGACTACTTCCGTTTCCTCGGAACCGGGGCTGTCTTCGGAGATGGAGAGATCTGCATTCAAGATGATGAGGAGCATGCTGTCCCAGTCATCAGCTCTGCACAAGGGTACTGATACTCTTCCCCCTCAAGCACCGACCTCTGTCTCAGCACCACCTCTCTCTCTCGACAGCAGAGACCCGCAGCCTCAGGAGCCCCCGTTGGGTGGCCTCCAGTCTTCCAAGACCTCCCCAGAATACCCTTATGAGGAGTCCCCTCGGAAGAGCACATGCAAGAGGAAGCATGTAGACTCCCCGGATGAGTCAATCACCTCAGACACTGACCTTGAGGAGTCAGAAGGGTCCTCTAGGTCATCCTGTGATGATATCTCCTTTGTAGATATCTTAGAGATCCTGAAGCAGAGAGGTGGCCGGCTCACTGTCACCCCTTCTGATGAGGAGTCAGTGTACCTGAAGGCTTTCGGGTCTCAACCTTCAGCCTCTTGGGTGTGGGAAACTCCTGATGCCATGGAACCAGTTCCCAGAAGGCCCAACAAATTTCTCTCGGCCCCCAAAGAGAAAGAGTACTCGACCAAAGGTGTGCCTGTAGATGCCTTGGTGGTGGCGGCAGCCACAAAGAAGGAACTAGCAGAGATTTCTACGTCTGTCCATCCACCGAACAAGAAGTCTCAAATGATGGATAGATACGGAAAGCGTAACTTCTTTTTAGCGGCTTTTACATTCAGATCTTCGAATTACCTCACACATTTTACTAGGCTTCAAAGAGATCTCCTGAAGGAGCTAGGAGATACTCTCCAAGGTACATCAACTGAAGGAGTCCCTGAGAAAGTTTCTGCTCAGTTGTCCACCTTAAACTCCATTGTTAACTCCTCCATGAGGCTGATCTCCTATGCAGCAGATGGAGCGAGTAGGGCAGCAGGTTCAGGGGTTTCCCTTAGGAGACACTCCTGGATGCGCTTATGCAATTTTGCAAAGCCCTTCTAATCTACTTTTACCAATGCCCCCTTCAGTGGTTCTTCTTTGTTTGGACCAAAGGTAAAAGATGCACTCACCAGGTGCGAACAGGAAGGGAAAACTCTCTCTGCCATGGGAGTACGTTTTAACGTCCCTTCTAGACCATATCCCAAGAGTCAGAGAGGTGGGAAAATATGGTTCAAGAAATCCCAGAGATTTTTCCCGGACGTACATGGTGATTCCTCCTTCAGAGGCAGGGGGGGGTCTGCATAACCAGGGTGGTCGCGATTCCTTTCGTGGCTGTCCCTATCAGCGCTCCTGATGCGGGGCCCGGCTGCGCTTCTCTGGAGCCAGTCGGGGGTCACTTATCTTTGTATCCAGAAGCCTGTCTCAACATCACCCAAGACAAGTGGGTACAAAGAATAATTATCAGAGGATACTCCATACCCTTCTTTCTTCCACCCCACACCCCCAAGAAGATCCCATATGTTCCACCCAATAACAGGGATCAAGCAACTATAGAAGTTCAAAAGTTGCTTTCAAAGAGAGTCATCCAAACCGTCCACGCAGACCAGATAGGATTCGGAACTTACTCCAGATTCTTTTTAGTGCCAAAATGAACAGGGGACTGGAGGCCCATTTTGGACCTCAGCAAACTAAACAAATCAGTAAAGAAGTCCAAGTTCCAAATGGTAACCCTGCAGTCTACACTCCCTGTATTAGGAAATGCAATTGGATGTGCTCCATAGACCTCCAAGATGCATACTACCACATCAAAATGGACAGAGCATCGAGGAGTCACCTACGCTTCTGGTTGGGAGCCAGTCATTACCAATTTCATGCTCTGCCCTTTGGTCTCACTACAGCCCCCAGGATGTTCACCAAATGCATGGCAGTAGTGACAGCTCACTTGAGACATCATGGATTCCAAGTGTTTCCATACCTGGACAACTGGCTCCTGACCTTCCACCACCAGGCACCTACTCCTACAAGCCAGGGATTCAACCATCCAGCTCTGTACCCAGCTAGGAATTACAATAAATTGGGAAAAGTCTGCCTTGTCGCCCTCTCAATTTGTGACTTTTATAGGTGCAGAAATACACAGTCACCATGATGGCTCATCTTCCTGCAGACAGAATTCAAAATCTCAGACAGCAGATATACAGCTTACTTCCACAACAAAAAGTCAAGGCCAAGACAGTGTTGAAACTCTTAGGGACCATGGCTTCTACCATAAATCTACTTCCACTTGCCAGATTGCATATGCAAATTCTGCAATGGCTACTTTTTTCCCAGTGGTATCTTCAACAACTGCCTCTGTCTTATATTCTCATTACTCGGTCTTGTAAAAAGGACTTTCATTGGTGGATTCAGCCCGATCAACTGACGACAGGAACACCCTTCCTTCCACGCCAACCCGTTGCTACTGTGACCACGGATGCCTCCCAGATTGGGGGGGGGGGCATTATCTAGGCAGGACTGTCCAAGGCACTTGGCAAGATCATGAGGCTCACTTGCACATCAGTGTCCTAGAGATGATAGCAGTGCTTCTAGCGTTGCAAGACTTCACAACTTTCTTCAGCTAGGGACTATAGCAATCCAGTCGGACAATATGTCAGTGGTATGGTATCTAAACAAACAGGGAGGAACTAGATCTTACCCCCTTTGTTGAGAAGCTCTTCGTGTTTGGCAGTGGGCGATCTCTTCCCAGCACTTTCTAGTAGCAGCGCATATCCCGGGGACAACCAGTGTGATAGCCAACAAGCTCAGCAGAGGGCAATCTTGATGCCTCATGAGTGGTGTCTGAATCAGAAAGTAGCGGAACAGATTTTCTGCAAATGGGGACAGCCTTGCTGCGATTTTTTTTTTTTTGCCAGCCTGATCAACGCCAAATGCAGCAGCTACTTCTCCCTTATCCCTCCTCTGGGGGAGTCACCAAGAGATGCACTTGTTCACAATTGGCCTCCGGGACTTCTTTATGCATTTCCCCCATTTCCGCTCATATCAAAAGTGATCCAGAAATCAAAGTTCTTGGGAAGCAAAATGATTCTCATCACTCCTTACTGGCCTCGTCAGATTTGGTTCCCCTTTCTCTGGCCTCATCTCCTAGACGATCGATGGACTCTGGACCGAGTTCCAGACCTCTTGACACACATGTCAGGCTCTCTTCACCCCTGCCTCCACACCCTCAGCTTGACAGCATGGCTGCTCCACTTCCATCCCTAGTCAGGCTTCATGATTTATCACCTGCAGTGACCCATATCCTTGCGTCTTCCCACAAACCTTCCACAAGGAAGTTATACACTAGCAAATGGAGAAGATTTTCTATCTGGGCAAAAGAGAAAAATGTAGATGCTTACACAGCATCTATCCCCTTGGTGTTAGAATTTCTAACCAAACATTTCCATCAGGGATCAGCTGCTGCTACAATTAGAGTTCAACTGGCAGCTATATCAAATTTTCATTTGGGACAAAATGAGCCTAATCTGATGGCTCACAGAGTATGTAAGCCTTCCTTAAAGGCACTACCTTGCTGAGACCTCCTTTTCAGGAACCTGTATCTCCTTGGGATCTAAATTTCGTTCTGTCCAAACTTACTTCCCCGCCTTTTGAACCCGCACATTCGTGTGAATTGAAGTTTCTGTCTTGGAAGACCATTTTTCTAGTAGCTATCACATCCGCTAGATGGGTATCAGAGTTGCAAGCACTGTCAGTCAAACCTCCTTATTTAATTTTTCATAAAGACAGAGTTTCCCTTCGTACAACCCCTTCCTTCATCCCTAAAGTTTGCTCTCAGGCTAATTTGAACCAGACTATCGAACTGCCTGTATTCTTTCCCAATCATTCAAACAATGCAAAATATACATTTCATCAACTTGATGTTCACAGACAGTTACAGTTCTACCTACATAGAACTAAGGAACTTAGAAAATCAGACCAATTGTTCGTGTCCTTTTCTGAAAATAGGATAGGTCTGCCAGTCTCTAAAGTGACTCTATCTAATTGGATTTCCAACTGTATCTCCTTTATCTACTCCAGTGGAAAGAACCTTCCATTTAAAGTTAAGGCTCATTCCACAAGATCCCTATCCACATCTGCTGCTTTCCAAACCAGAATTCCAATTGACAGAATTTGTGCAGCAGCAACTTGGGCTACCCCTCATACCTTTATTACTCATTACAAATTGGATTTGACCTCCAGGGGTAGAGCTTCCTTTGGTTCCACGGTTCTTCAGAGTATATTCCCATGAGCCACCTGAGAAAAAGGTGCTAGGGACACTGTCCCATATGTAAGAATGAATTTGAGATAGGACTACAGGATGTAAACAAGTTATGTACTCACCATAACGTTCCATGTTTGTAGTCCATCTCTTCCTTCATTCTTATGAACCCACCCACCTACCCCCATCCTTGGAAGATGTGGAGACAGGATAACATTGCCTCTGGTAGGGTGGAGACCTTTCATTGTTGTTCCTTCTGGATAACCTTTCTATCACTCTTATAGTCAGCAGCAAACAAGATCTGGGGATTCTTACTGGTGCACTATGGGATATCTACCTTGCCACGCACAACTAAGAGACTTTGAGCTTTGTAATCGGCCCCGAACCCATATGTAAGAATGAAGGGTGAGATGGACTACAAACATGGAACGTTATGGTGAGTACATAACTTCTTTTTTTCTTCTGGTGAAGTCATTCTTTTGTTGATTTGGATGTATGCTTGGGGTCATTGTCGTGTTGAAAGGGGAAATTCCTCTTCATCTTCAGCTTTCTAGCAGATGCCTGAAAGTTTTGGCCAAAGTGACTGGTATTTGGTACTGTTCATAATTCCCTACACCTTGACTAAAGCCCCAGTTCCAGGTTAAGAAAAGCAACCCCAAAGCATGATGCTGCCTCCACCATGCTTCACCGTTGGGATTGTGTTCTTTTGGTGATGCGGTGTGTTTGGGCCAAACGTACCTTTTGGAATTGTGGCCAAAAAGTTCAACCTTGGCCTCATCAGACCATAAAACATTTTCTCACATGCTTTTGGGAGACGATGTATTGTTTTGCAAATTTTAGCTGGGCCTGGATGTTTTTCTGTGTAAGAAAAGGCTTCCATCTTGCAACCCTACCCCATAGCCCAGACATATGGAGAATATGGGAGATTGTTGTCACATGTAGTGCACAACCAGTACTTGACAGAAATTTCTGCAGCTCCTTCAGTGTTGCTGTAGGTCTCTTGGCAGCCTCCCTGACCAGTTTCCGACTTGTCTTTACATCTAGTTTGGAGGTATGTCCAGTTCTTTGCAACGTCACTGTTCCATATTTTCTCCACTTTTTGATCACGGCCTTCACTGTGTTCCATGGCATACCCAAAGCTGTGGAAATGTTTTTCTACCATTCTCCGGACTGATACCTTTCAACAATGAGATCCCTTTGATGCTTTGTAAGCTCTCTGCAAACCATGGCTTTTGCTGTAGCAGGCAACTTAGTAAATGTCAGGAATATCCTACTAGGACAGCTGAACTTTATTTAGGGTTAGAGTATCTTTAATTGATGGCAGGTGTGTACCCAAGAAAGAGTGAATGCTGTAATTAAATCAAAAGGTGCTTCAACAAAGTATTAGTTTAAGGGTGTGCACACGTATGCAACCAGCTTATTGTACATTTTTTGTTTTTTCCACCTAACAGATTTGTTTGTTTTTCAATTGAATTGTACAGGTTATAGGTCACATTAAAGGTGGGAAAAGTTTTGAAATTATTTATTGTGGACTCATTTTTTTATATCACAAAAACCTGGCATTTTAACAGGGGTGTGTAAACTTTTTATATCTACTCTATGTGTGTGTGTGTGTGTGTGTGTGTGTGTATATATATATATATATATATATATATATATATATATATATATATATATATATATATAAAATTATATACTCCTCTACCCCTTTTCCTTTAGTACCGTCATTAGTACTTGACCCTTTCCTCATGTAATCTCATCTACCATTGTTGTTAGATCTTGTCTCCTTCTATACTTTCCCTTTCACTCGTGTGTGTGTGTGTGTGTGTGTGTGTGTGTGTGTGTGTGTGTGTGTGTGTGACTGACTGTATTATTGGGCGTGTATTGTTGTTTTTCACCCTTGACTAGCTTTAACATGTCTGATAAACCATATAAAGGCACATCAGGATTTAAGTGTTGCCAAGACTGTGGTAGGGAGATGCCCAATTCCAATGGGCATCTGTCATGTGTCTACTACTTAGGTGCACCTCATCTGGATTTGAAGTAAGGGGTTCAGTCAAAGAACCTTAGCAGATTGCAGGAATAAGCTCTTACTTAAAGTTTACTTAAATCACCTTTTAGTGAAGGCTTGTCCAAGGCAGACATGAAACAAGGCATACCGAAAAAGAAAAGCCTTTCGGTACTGAATTCACCCTCGGTTCCAGAGGCTCCTAAACATAAATACTCAGTTCTGCACCCCTTGGAACCGATGGCTAAGGTGTTGAAACTTCAAGCTACTGCCTCCTTGGTACCATCAACACCCCTATCGGCACCAACCTCTGTAGGTTCTGGCTCGGCACTGACTTCGCCTACTGCTCAACAGGCATTTACATCGGCACTGATACAGCTACTGCCCATCCTCTCTGCGCCAAAGCCTATATTGGAAATTCCGAAGACAAGATATTCCCCAACTATAGACCCCTACATGGGGCAACTACCCAGTCCATTCATTGAAAGACGAGAGTCTCCTTCAGCTTTTTCAGTATGGTCCTCCAAGAGTCTTTACGAGTTGGGTGTTGTAAGGTTGGTGGATCAACTGTTGCTGGCCAGAGGTTTTCCTGCCCCTTCTCATGTCCCTCTCCCATCTGGATTGGGGACTTTTTCTCCCGGGACTCCTCCTTATCCTTCTCTGACTTCGATTGCAGTCTTGGAGCCCAGCACTTCAATACCCCCAGTGCCAATTGCTTCGGTGCCATTAGGTGTGTCCACCTTAGCACTGGAGGTTGGTTTGACATAATCTGTTCCTGCCATGGAGCCGACTGAGTCTCAGGGCCGACAACCCTCCGTCGGTTCCATAGTTTCCGGGCAGCACCTAGTTTGGTTATAGTACTGATCTCAGTTCCAGAAACTTTGATGGCTTTGTGTCCTTCCCTGGCTCCAACCTTGGAGGGCATTCCCTCAGAGCGGAGTGTGACCTCGGTTAAGAGGTGGTCTTTCTCTGTTCCGGGCTCCCACTCTTCTTCAGGGAGTATCACCTTTTGGGTTATGGAGAGGGTCTTAGCCTTCATGGGCTCCCAGCTGGCCCTACCCGTATCAGAGTGCCATATTTCCATTTCCTGTGGTCCAGTGCTAACCCCAATCTCTGCGACAGGACAGAGAGCACCGAAACTCCGAGTTACCCAGTTACAGAGCCCCTCCTCTTCGGAGTCCTCCCCAGAGATTCCCACTGAGGAGCCACCCTGAAAGAGAACATGCAAGAAGAAGCATCTGGATTCCCCTGAAGAATCTGCCATGGAGGACATGGATTTTAATGAACGGGAGGGTTCCCCATGGTCACCCTCTGAGGATGTTTCCTTTGGAGACATCCTAGAAATTCTGAAACAGAGGGGTATCAAAGTCCCAAGACCCATCCTCAGAGGAAACAGTGTACTTGCAAGTCTTCGGTGCCTGACCATCTACCTCCTGGGTGTCTCCACCCACTGACGACCTTGTCAAGTTAATCACACAGCCGGCTTAGCACCATAAAGTCTATTCCTCAGAGACTTGACAAAATATCCCCACCAACAGACCACCAATATTGGGCCGAGGTTTTGCCAGTAGAGGCCATAGTGGTGGCGGTTGCTACCACAAAGGAACTAGCCAACAAGAGTCCTTCTGTTCCTCCTCCTAACAGGGAGTCTAGGATGATAGCCAAGTTTGGAAAAGTGGGTCTATGCTTCATCGACCTTTGCACTTAGGTCCTTGAACTTTATGACACATTTTACTAGACTCCAGAAAGACCTGATTAAGGAATTGTCAGAAACTCTAGCTGGAGCTGTATCCATCGAGGTACAAGATAAGGTTGCTTCACAGCTAGCCACCCTGGAGTCTATATCAAACTTATCTATGCGACTCATCACCCATGCAGTCGAAGGGATGACCAGAGCAGCAGGATCCAGCATTGCCATTAGGCAACATGTCTGGATGCACTTGTATGACTTCATTGAGCCCTTCAAGTCTTCCTTCATCAACGTTCTGTTTGACAGATCTTCCCTGTTCAGCCATAAAGTAAAGGACATGCTAGCCAGGTGTGAAGAGGATGGTAAGACCCCGTCTGCCATGGGCATTCATTTTTCCACCCCTCAACGATCCTTCTCTAGGAATTAGAGGAGTGAGAAAATGTGGTTCAAGAGGTCCCAGGGACCTTTCCATGACACACGTGTCACCGGCTCCCCTCAAGGCAGAGGGGGGAGCTCAGATGGAAGATGCTGACCCTGAGGCAGAGGTGGCCCACGCAACCAGGGGTTCAGGGATTCCTTCTCTGGACAGCCCTACCAGCAGTCTTGAAAGGAGGCCTGATTGCTTACCTCTGGAGGCAGTTGGGGGAATACTTTCTCTGCATCTGTCAGCCTGGTGACATACATCCGATTCCTGGGTGCAGAAAATCATTGCTAGAGGCTACAGTATCCCCTTCAACATAAACCCACATTCTCGAAGGAAAATCCCTGATGTTTTACCCCATCAGAGGGATCAAGCCACCAAAGAAATACAAAGGCTGCTGCAAAAAAAGAGTCATCCAAGAAGTCCTACCAGACCTGTTAAAATCTGGGTTTTACTCAAGATTCTTTTTAGTGCCAAAAGAGATGGGGGACTGGAGGCCAGTACCTCAGCCTTCTAAACAAGTTGGTCCAGCAGACAAAATTCCATATGGTCATGGTTCAGTCTATTCTCCCCTTTCTAGAGAAAGACAATTGGATGTGCTGTATAGACCTTCAAGATGCATATTATCAAATAAAAATAGACAAGCACTCAAGAAGGTTTCTCCACTTTCAGCTGGGAGCCAGTCATTACCAGTTCAGAGTGCTACCATTTGGTCTCACCATGGCCCAACTGTGTTCACCAAATGTATGGTGGCTGTCATGGCCCACATGAGATTACACTGATTCCGGGTGTTTCTTTATCTAGATGAATGGCTCCTCACTGCCCCCACAAGGCATCTACTGATCCAGAACTTGGAATTTGTTATTCATCTCTTCAAGTCGCTAGGCATTACAGTGAACTAAGAAAAGTCTCAGCTTCACCCACTCAAGACTTTGAGTACATCAGAGCACGACTCGATACAGTCTCTTGCATAGCCTGTCTTCCCCTTCACAGACTACAAAAGATAATATGCCAAGTCCAATCCATTTTACCAAAAGGAAAAGTACACTCTTTTTCTTCAAACCCTGGGTTCCATGGCAGCAGATATCACTTTAGTTCCTGTGGCATGGTTTCAAGTGAGAATACTTCAGTGGCTTCTAGCCTCGCAGTGGTGCATCCTTACTCATTCATTAAGTCATCCAATCTTGATAAACAGAAACTTGCAAGAAAGATCTGTCTTGGTGGATGGAGTCAGAAGAGATCCTTATGGGACGGCCTTTTGCTCCCCATCCACCCAAGGCCATAGTGACCACAGACGCCTCCAAGATGGGGTGGGTGGGAGCATTATCTGGCAAATACAGTCCAATGCACTTGGTCTCATCAAGAGGCCTACTTGCATATCAGTGTCCTGGAGATGAGAGTAGTCCTCCTAGCGTTGCAAGCCTTTCAGCATGCTCTTCCTCTGGGAACAATTGCAGTCCAATCAGACAGCATGTCAGTAGTCTGGTACATCAGCAAACAAGGGGGAACTAAGTCCTACACCCTCTGCCAGAAAGCTCTCAGAGTTTGGCATTGGACGATGTCTTCGAACCACTTTCTTGAGGCAATGCCATCCCAGGGAATTCCAACATGATAGCGCACAAGTTGAGCAGACACATCCTACCATCGCACGGGTGGTCTCTAAATCTCAAAGTGGTAAAACAAATATTTTGCCGATGGGGAGAGCCTTGCTGTGATCTATTTGCCTCCCCAGTAAACAAGTGCAGTGCATACTTTGCATTACTCCCTCCACAGGGAGAGTCACTGAGAGATGCTGTCCTCCTAGATTGACCCCGGGACTCCTTTATGCATTTCCCCCATTCCCCTTTTTCTGAACAAAGCCCAGAGGTTGAGATCCAGAGTAATACTCATTGCCCCATTCTGGACCCAGTTCCGGATCTTTTGTCACACCCCCAAGGGCTGTCATACCCTAACTTTCACTCTATCAAGCTCATGGCTTGGTTCCTCCAATTCCATTAGTCGTCAGGCAATCTAATATCACTTCCCCTGTCCAAAAAATTCTTCTGGCGTTTCATAAACCATCCACAAGGAAATTGTATAAAGATTTTCTCTTTGGGCTTCTAAGAATAATTTGGATCCATTCTCAGTCCAGGTTGAAAAATTTTAGATTTTCTGACAAACCTCTTCAACCAAGGAGTGGCTGCTTCAACCATTAGTTACCTTAGCAGCTATCTCTAATTTTCACAATGGTTATGATGACCAATCCCTAATTTCCCATCATTTATGCAAAGTGTTTCTTAAGGGAATCCTACGTATCAAGCCTCCATTCAAGGATCCATTACCCCCATGGGATCTTACATTCATTTTGCAATGTTTAGTGTTACCTCCCTTTGAGCCAGCTGCTACTTGTTATCTCAAGTTTCTTTCCTGGAAAACACTCTCATTACTTCTGCCAGAAGGGTTTCAAAAATACAAGCTGTTTGGGCGAAACTACAATACATAATTGTGTCGTTGAGGACTAGCCCTTCATTCCTTCCTAAGGTGGTCTCTTAAGTCAAACATCAATCAGTCCATTCATTTACCAGCTTTCTTTCCAAAATTTTCAAACAAAGGCAAATACTGTCTACATCTATTAGATGTTCACAGACGGCTGAGATTTTATCTTGACAGGACTAAGGCTTATAGAACTTCAGACCAACTGTTTGTCTCCTTTTCAGGACCAAGAGTTGGTAAACCTGTTTCTAAGGTGACCCTATCAAAATGTTTAAGAGATTGCGTTACCTTTATGAACAGAACAATTGTAAAATACCTGCACCTGTAAGGGCTCACTCAACCAGGTCTATTGCCACTTCAGCTGTTTTGCATTCCAAGGCCTCTCTGGATGACATATGTGCTTCCACAACTTGGGGCAATGCCTCGTACGTATATTACTCATTACAAATTGGATATGGTCTCCAGGGAAGAGCATCCTTTGGCCGTATGGTTCTCAGGAATATCCTTCCATAAGGCCACCCAGGGTATAGGTAGCTGGGTATTCTGTCTCAACTGTCAAGAATAAACGAAGATTGACAACATCAGATAAAGAAGTTATGTACTCACCATAGCATTCCATCTGTGTTGTCGATCATCATTCATTCATTCTTTACATCCCATCCTCCTTTCCCTCTCCTTTGAGATTTCCTGGAAGTTCGTACCCTTGCCCTGGGCTAGCATTAGGGCATTTACCTTGGACATGGCTTCCTCTCATGTATTATATATACTTCATCTGTCTGCATTTTGCAAACTCGATCTGAAGTAACTTACACAGGGGCATTGTGGGAAGAGACTTGGCTCAAGAGTTTTTGGCTGGTGCGAGCTGTATAACGGCCAAGCCAGTTCTGAGGATCGGAACCGAATATCAACTGTCAAGAATGAACGAAGATCAACAACACAGATGGAATGTTATGGTTAGTACATAACTTTTTTTTCCATATACAGACTCCCCTCTTCCTGGAACCTCAGGTGCTTCCTTAGCTGTCTCCCTCAAGCTTTGTACTGTAGGGTCCGTAAGTTGAACCTGTCTCAACTGTACATTTGTGACTCTCCCAGCCTCCCCTTCCGCAGGAAGCCTATTATCTTCCAAAAACTGTACCTCACTGTCAATCTGGGTATCATCACTCTGCTTCTTCCTTGCAGTTACCACGTCCAAGGGAACATGAAGTGGAGCTTCTTACCCTTCAAGAGGGTCATGGAGGTAATGGGGAAGGGAATAGCAGGACCCCAGAAGCAGTAAAGGTCAGTAAACTTTTTCCTCAGTACAGGGATGTGGAGGACTTTGATAGTTTTATTCATATTTTTGAGGGGGTATGTAGATAATATGAGGTTGACCATGAGCTCTGAGATTGGCTCCTAACTCCCTTACTCCATGGTAAAGCTGTTCAGGCCATGCCAAATTGTCTGATGTAGATTGTTCGAGTTATATTAAAGTTAAGAACTGTTTTCTAGATTGTTTTAAACTAACACCTGAAGCTTATAGAAAAAAGTTTCATGAACACAGACGCAAGGCAGATGAAATGTATGTCATTATATTACTGACATAAGTACTTACTTTCACAGATCGGTGAGTGAGTATCAGGTCACCACTTCTGAGGGACTGGCAGACCTTTTGGTGAGGGAACAAGCTCTCAGTATTTTGCCTGATGACATGAGAGGCTGGTTAGCAGACTGGGAATGTATCTCTGCAGAGGAGTTGGGGAGAAAAGGGGATCTCTACTTGGCAAGCAGAGCACCACCTCATAGGGAAAGGATACACAGTGCTGTACATGGACATAAGGGAACCCATGGGGGGCAGTCCAAACCACTCCAACAGAGTACACCAGTAATGGGGGAAACTACTAATCCAACTGCACGGTTAGGGATTAGATGTTTCAAGTGTAACCAGAGGGGGTACATAGCAGTCAAAGGTCCATCAAGGCAAGGTGAGAAACAAAAGGTGAGGTAGCCAGCAAGTGGTGATAATAAACTGCCAGTGATAAGTTTTTTAGAAACAAATGGAGTTCCAAATTATCACCAGAATATATATCCTATCTTAGTAGGTAGTAAACAGGTAACTGCTAAGAGGGACACAGCTTCTGATATAACCATTGTGAGGCCTGCAGTGGTTAGAGAAGAACAGTACTCACTTGGGCCGTCAACTCCAGTCAAAGTGTTGAGAGGGACCCTGTTCCAAATACCCATGGCTAGGGTTCATTTTGACTGGAAGGGTGGAAGAGGAAGCAAGCAAGTAGGTGTGTTTGATGATATTCCTGCAGATGATAGGGAATGACTTTGATGATGCAGTACCTTGTGTACATGCAGTGATACTCAGTCAGGCTTGGAGAAAAGCATGTAGGTCAGGTAGCCCAGGAGGGACCCAGAAAGATCTCATACCTGAAGCTGCGATTGTCATGGTGGCTGTTTCATAGAAGGTGCTATCTGGTAGCAGTAAGTCTGAATGTGAGCCACAGCTGCTGGTGGGTATTGATGTTCCCTTGGACATGTTATATTAAACACGGGAAGAAGGCACTTATAGTGATATGGTGGATTCTAACACGTGAGAAACAGCTGTTACTCTGTGTTTAGTCAGACTTTTGAGTGGAGCATCAGTGTACCTAACTATGGCATAACCTATAATAAGTGCACTTAACATGATAAATGGACTGTTCTGACCTGAAGAGCTTGTTAAGTCTAGTGACACTTGTCTGTGGTGATGGTGGAAGAAGTTACATACACATATGGAATGGAATGAGTGTCTGTGTATTACTGAGATATGGCCCCAGTGCATGCATCTGCAGTGCTACATATAGGTCTTTGTGGTTTTGGAAGTGATTGTTTGAGTATGTCAGCATATGAAAGTTTCATGTTTTGCAGTCTATAGTTGTGTCAGTATTGGTACCTGTTCCTCTGTATGTGTGAGAGTTTTGCCTCCATTTGTACTAAGTATTGTATCTCTTACATGTGGAGTCATTCTTTTGTAATACCAAATGGTTCACAGTGATCATGTGACAAGTTAATACATTTCTTTGGAGTACCTAGTGCTAGTAGGCTGCAGCAGATGGGACAGATATTGACTGTGGCCAATGATTTATCTGGAGGTATCAGGTGACATACCTTATGTGGTATTATGGTGTTTGTTGATGGAGGGGAAGCTGTGTGTTATATAAAAGTTCAACTAATGCAAAAACTGGAACTCACTAAGTGTCATTAGCTTAAGCATATTGTTGCAGACCTTGAGTGGCTTCTGTCATTTGTGAAAAGCCTGTTTAAGCCTTTATCAGGGTAGATGTCTACACCTTCAATAATAGTTATTCCTATCTACAGAGAGAGAGAGCAGAGGAGGTCATTACCTTTGCAACCTAGGTGGTGATGTATGAGACAGCCACCAGGTCTGGATCCTACTACATTTTCTGGGCTTAACAGCAGCCACAATCTTTACAGTTCCTTCTGCATGCTTGAAGATGTGAGTGCTACAGTAAATTAAGATGACAACTGTTCTGATGTCAGATTCATGTAACCACTCTTTAGAGTGGTGGATTTGTCCTCACCAGTCTCAGTGTGGGTCTTTATTTTAGGCAGTAGAAGCTGTTCTGTTGATGCATGCTTGACTGGCAGAGAAAGGAGCCTATCTTGGCTGTTTCACTGCTCATAGAAACTGGGCACTCTGGGAAAGGGTGTTCCAGGTAAAATATCTGGACATATGAGCATTGTTGCAATGCAATCAAAACTATGGCAATGGTGTTGGCTGGAAACTGAGGCATCATCGTAATGTCTGCTGATACCCCAGAGCAAGTGAATGCTGGGATGGACTCCTTGTGCTTATCCCTCCTGTCTTTTTTGGATTGTGTAGTTCTGTGTGTTCATGAGTAGAATGCCCTGGAGACTGCCTGTTTTCCCATCACAGCAGAATACAGTCTCTCCATTAGCCCTGAATAGTTTAGTAATTCATTCTCCAGTTCACACAGGATGTATTCATTCTTGTATAGAAGAGAAGATTGCTGTATATTTTGCCATTCCTTCTGAGTCCAAGCCTATGCAGAAAATTCAGTGTGTAAAGATCAAAGCCTATCCTTTTGCCATTTGGTGACCAGGATCAGTATTTTTTTAATCTCTGTTCCATGATAGTACAGGAGGCTCTTCTGGTACTACACAAAAAAGTGGTTCCACCGTGATTAATAACTTAGTTAAATGACACCCACAATTACTTGATGGCAAGTAGTCTAAAACTTAAGAAAACTGTGTACCACAGTAGCAGCATTCCAAACATCACTTGTAGTTGTAAGCAATGTTTTTGTTGGGACAAGCCCCCCCCCCCGCATCTTCTCTTGTGGTATGCCATTTCTAAGGATGCACAAACTGGGAGGAAAAGGAAAAGATGACAAAATATATGCTTATATGCTTTCACCTTTCCCCCTCTTTTCCAAACTGAAAGCCCATCATCTGTGACACTGCCACTTCAGATGTACTAAAATATTAACCCACGATATTTCTGCAGCAGCTGGAATACGACATGGTTAACTGGAGGTTTCTCCAAAGAAGTTTTCCCAGGTTGTGTCTACAGCCAACTCCAAGTCATGATGTGGCTCCAGGTTTAGATAGCCTGCCTCCACATACCTTCTAGTAAGATTTTCAGGTAGTGGTGAAGCCAGGCAGGAAGCCTTCTACTTGTCTGATTTTTTATGATGAGTAAATGGAGGTTGCACTTAATCATAATGCTAGGTTTTCTTTACCCACCTCCATCCATCTTGATTATTGAGTCATCTGTCCTTGTGGTGGATCCAAGACAGCAACACTTTCAGCTACATATGCTTTCCCCTGCCTCAACTATGCCTAAGCTTGAAGCCTGTTCTCTAGTGTACTTTGGATATCCCTTCAGCAGCATATTATTTTGTGGGAAGGCTTAATCTGAAGGGTTGAGAGGACTCAGGTGCATTATGGGAGCAGGGAAACTGCCAGCTCAGATTCACGTCTAGGGTAGATAACCTAATAGTCAAGGAGAATGGCAGATAATGTAAGCTCAAAGATTCTCTTACTGGGTATCAACGTATTGTATTCCACATCAACTTGTTGATCTATAGGCTATTCTGACCTTTCTCTGTAACTGTTACCCATCTTATTTTAAGGCCATAAACAGAGGCAAATGTTTGTTGGCACGTAGAGTGGATATTTTGGACATGTATGCATGTCATAGCATAGGTTTGTAGTTTAGTATTAAGCTAACTGCCCTTGTGGGTCATTTTAAGTCTAGCTAATTACCTCATGTGAGAATCAAACCCTGCACTTTGTGCCTGTAAGGTAAACACCTTAACCATTATACCAAGCTCCCACCCAGAAAGAGGTTCAGTATTTTCCTAATTATCATTAACCCCCTTATTTCTTGTTTTTCTGTATGGGTTGGGGCCCTGCCACCTGTCTCAGTTCAGTGCTGCTGTCCTACATTCTTCAACAGTCATGCCTGACCATTACATATCTTCTCTCATACAATCTACTACTTTTTTTTTCTTGGTTTGACATCCTCATCTCCTCTTGCCTTGTTTCTGTCACTCCCGAAATGTGCTTTACCATATCATTTTCTGCATTCATGTACATATGACTGAATTACCATAATGTGCTCTCATTGGTTCATAGGCAAGTGCTAGACTAATTGTTCTTCTGGTCCATTTTAAGCCTTGCCAATTTCCCTTAGTGAAAGTCAAATTGTGTACCTCTTGTCTGTGATGTAAACACCTTAACCACTGTGCTAACCACTTTCATCTGAATAGATTGTGTCCCCAGTAGATGGTCAACTTTCTTTACGGCAGGATTATGGCCTAGCACCAGCTTGGTCAAGCAGTTATTTAAAAGGGTTTTGCATTTCCCTTCTTTGAAGAATCATTCTGTGTTGGACTTCAAATTAATTACTGACAAACTTGTCTGTCTTGTTTGAGCCTGTTGCTTCATGCATCTGAAGTTTGTCTTTCAGAAAAAAATATATATACAATTTTATGGTTATCACTTCTGTTTGCAAGATCTCAGAGCTTCAGGCCCCACTTTCATATTAGAATACTCCTTTAACCATTTTATTTACTTCCTTTCTTTCATCAGACCGAAACAAGAAACAGAAGAAATTCTGTAGTCCTATCTCGCCTTCATTCTTACACTTGGGACTGGAGCCGAACCTCGGCTCCGACTTGGCCATACAGTAGCTCAAAAAATTCTGGTTGTCTCGTGGCTAGGAGGTATCCCATCATGCATCACTACCATTCCCCAGATCTTGTTTGCCGCTCATTCAGCTCAGACGTGATTCTTCTTGGCCGTGGCTAAGTGATATTTTCAATATCTTTTGACTTGTCATTGTTGGATAAAATAATCTTGTTTTGGTAGCTTAGAGTGTTTATTGCAGTCTGTGTCTGTTCAGACTATTTGCTACTTGTTTTTCTCTGTGTACTTCTTGTACATTGTTTGGCCGTTCTTCCATTGGCCCTTTTTGTATCCCTGCATCACTATCCCCTGAGCTGCTGTTTTTTTTTTTCTCTTTCCTCCTTGGGCTAGGCCCGTTTAAGTTAGAGGACCTAGTCCTCATTCTATTGTTTGTCTTCCATTGGGCTGGGCCCATTTAAATTAGAGGACCTAGTTCTCAGTTTATTTCTTCTCCTCTTAGGGCTAGGCCCCATTTAAATTAGAGGACCTAGTCCTCTGTTTGTCTTTGTCTGTTTAATAGTTGTGTTTTGTATTTGTGAATACTGGGTTTGCATTATGTCAAAAGACTCTAAGGATCATAAGCCTTTGGGCTTCAAAAAGTGTACTAAATTTGCCCAGAAGATGTCCTTGACTGATGGGTGCAATTTATGTGTTTACTGTTTGGGGGCTATTCACCTCCAGGAGTCTTGTCTGTTTTGTCATACATTCAGTCCTTGTGTTCTTCAGGAGAGAAAGAACAAACTCATAATGAAAGGACTATTAAAACATTCCTTTGAGGAGGAAATGGCATCTTCTTCATCTAGCTCTAAATTTCCTTCCTCCTCCAAGAAAGACAGACCAAAAACTACGAAAAGGCGCTCTCCCAACCATTCTGTTTCGTCGGAGCCGCCAGATAAAATTAAATAAGTTTCTACACCCTCATCGGCTCCACTGATTCCAGTGCTGACAGAGGTTAGCCTAGTGGAGCCATCAGTTTCGGTTCCAAGAACTTCAGAGTCGATAACTGACACTCCATCTCAGAGCCGGTCATCTGAAGTCCGACTGGTTTCCCCGACTCTTAGGTCGCCTATTTTCCAGCAATCTAGATCCCCCACTCTATCTTCCAGGTCCTCTAGGAGCCTTTCTGATGAGGACATAGAGAGAGTGGTGCGTAGACTGCTTCAGACTTTGGCGCTAGCAAATTTGCTTTCATCTCCGTCCCAGTCAGCTCCCGAGCCTAATGTGCCCCCATACCCGATCGATGATCCTCATCCGAGCTTCTCTGAGCCTTCAGAGCCAGAGTTGTCTGTGCCTCCAGTTGTGGATAGGTCGGTTCCAGCTATTTCAGTTGGTCTCTATGTTCCGATATCCACTCCGACCCTTTCAGTGCCATCCTTGGGGTCTAGGGTCCTCAGCTCTCCGGTTGGGCCCGAGGGGGATGCTTAGAATCAAACCTTTTCAGTTCTGAGCCTACCTCTTGGTGCCTCGGCCCGGGTGAGCTTGGACCCCACATCTGCCTCGGAGCCCATCACCTCTGTACCGAGGGCTGCCTCTGCATCTTCGGAGCGGAGGGTATCCTCTGAGCCGGGAGGATCGGCCTTCGAGGTGATGAGGAATGTGCTGTCCAGGTCTTCAGCTCCATCCAGAGGCACCAACACTCTTCCCCCTAACTCACCAACTTCAGTCACAGCTCCCTTTCTCTCCCAACACAGCAGAGACCCGCATCCTCAGGATACCTCCATGAGTGGTCCACAGTCTCTCCAGAATACCTGTCTGAGGAACTACCTAGGAAGAAAACTTGTAAGAGGAAACATGTTGACTCCCCTGATGAGTCTATTACATCAGACACTGACCTTGAGGAGTCAGAAGGGTCCCTCAGGTCATCCTCTGATATCTCATTCGCAGATATCCTTGAGATCCTTAAATAGAGAGGCGGCTGGCCCAAAACATCCCCTTCTGATGAGGTGTCAGTGTACCTGAACGCTTTCGGGTCTTAACCCTCCGCCTCTTGGGTGTCTCCTCCTTTTGACAAGCTACTGGATTTAGTGAGCCGAAAGGTATGGGAATCTCCTGATTCTGTGGAACCGGTTCCTAAAAGACCAAATAAATTGTCAGCACCCCAGGACAAGGACCTTTTTACTAAGGGTGTTCTAGTAGATGCCATGGTGGTGGCAGCAGCCACCAAAAAGGAACTTACCGAAACTTCCTCCACTGTCCATCCACCGAACAAGGAGTCTGGAATGATGGATAGGTATGGGAAGCGTGCCTTTTCTTCAGCGGCTTTTACACTTAGATCGCTGAACTACCTGTCCTATTTCACAAGGCTCCAGAGAGAGCTCCTAAAAGAGCTGGGAGATACTCTACAGTATAACGTATCTGATGCAGTATCTCAGAAGGTCAACGCACAGATGTCTACCCTTAATTCTATTGTGAACTCCTCCATGAGGCTGATTTTGTATGCAGTGGATGGCGCAAGTAGGGCAGCGGGTTCAGGAGTCTCTCTCAGAAGGCACTCCTGGATGCGTTTGTGTAACTTTGCGGAGGCCTTTAAGTCTATGTTTACCAATGCCCCCTTTGACGGATCCTCATTGTTCGGAACCAAGGTAAAGGACACGCTCACCAGGTGCGAGCAGGAAGTAAAAACCCTTCCTGCCATGGGAGTCCATTTTTCTGTTCCTTCTAGAGCCCTATCCCAAAGGGCAGAAGGGCGGCAAAATGTGGTTCAGGAAATCGCAGAGGTTTTTTCAGGATGCACAAGGTGATTCCTTCTGCAGAGGATGAGGAAATTAATGGTAGATGCCGCTCGAGAGGTAGAGGAGGCCCGCAGAACCAGGGAGGCCGTGATTCCTTTCATGGTCGTCCCTATCAGCACTCCTGAAAGGAGGCCCGACTGTGCATCTCTGGAGCCATTCGGGGGTCGTATTTCTTAATACCCAGAAGACTGGCACAACATCACTCAAGACAAGTGGGTATTAAAGATAATTACCAGAGGTTACCATATTCCCTTCTCTTCTCCACCCCTTCAGACCAGACGAATCCCAGATGTGCCACCCAATCACAGGGATTCAGCAACTCTAGAAATCCAAAAGTTGCTTGTGAAGAGAGTCATCCAACTCATCCCTGCAGACCAAGTAGGATTAGGGACTTACTCCAGATTCTTTTTGGTGCCAAAAAGAACAGGGGACATGAGACCCATTTTGGATCTCAGCAAATTGAACAAATCTGTACAGAAGTCCAAGTTCCGAATGGTCATCTTACAGTCAGTACAACCATTGTTAGGGAAAGACATTTGGATGTGCTCCATAGAGCTTCAAGATGCGTACTGCCACATCAAAATGGACAGGGCATCGAGGAGTCACTTACGCTTCCAGCCGGGAGCCGGTCATTATCAGTTCCGCGTCCTGCCCTTTGGTCTCACCACAGCCCCCAGGGTGTTCACCAAATGTACTGCAGTGGTTACGGCTCACTTGAGATGTCAGGGAATCCAATTGTTTCCATATCTGGACGACTGGCTCCTGACTGCCACCAACAGGCATCTACTGTTACAGGCCAGGGACGCTACCATTTCAACTTGCCTGCAATTAGGAATTACAGTAAATTGGCAAAAATCTGCATTGTCACCCTCTAGGCATATGAATTTTATTGGCGCCAAAATAAACACGGTCTCAATGAGGGCTTACCTTACAGTGGAAAGAATTCAGTGTCTAAGGGAACAAATATTGAGCTTACTTCCTCTAGGAAAAGTCAAAGCAAAGGTGGTGCTCAAGCTGTTAGGGACCATGGCTTCCACAATAACGCTAGTTCCATTAGCCAGACTGCACATGAGGGTCCTGCAGAGGTTACTTTTTGCCCAGTGGTCACTGCAGTACCTTCCTCTGTCTCACCCCATCCTGATAAATTTGTGCAAACAGGATCTTCGTTGGTGGACCCAGACCAGCAATCTAAGCACAGGCAGACCATTTGTTCTCCCCCCCACAGCTGCCACTGTGACCACGGATGCCTCCCAGATATGGTGGAGGGGGCATTATCTAGGGAGAACAGTCCAAGGCACATGGCAAGATCACGAGTCTCATTTGCATGTCATCATCTTGGAGATGAGAGCAGTGCTTCTAGCGTTGCAAGCACTTCACAGATTTCTCCCTCTAGGGACGATTGCAATCCACTCAGACAACATGTCGGTGGTATGGTACCTAAACAAACAAGGAGGAACCAAATCTTACCCCCTCTGCAGAGAAGCCCTTTGAGTATGGGAGTGGGCGGTGTCTTCCCAGTGCTTTCTGATAGCAACACACATCCCAGGGAAATCCAACATCATAGCCAACAGGCTCAGCAGGGCTATTCTGATGCCTCACGTGTGGTCTCTGAACACATACATTGCGGAACAAATTTTTCTCAAATGGGGTCAGCCTTGCTGCAGTCTCTTTGCCACCCCCTCTCAATGCCAAATGCAGCAGCTACTTTACCCTGATTCTCCCGGAAGGGGAAGCACCAAGAGATGCACTCATTCACAATTGGCCCTCGGGACTTCTCTGTGCTTTCCCTCCCTTTCCCCTCATATTGAAGGTAATTCAAAAAGCAATATCCTCAGGAAGCAGAATGATCCTAAATGCTGCTTAATGGCCTCAGCAGATTTGGTTCCCCTTCCTCAGACCTCATCTAAAGGATGAACCATGGACTCTGGATCCAGTGCCAGATTTACTGACACATATGTCAGGGGCATTCCATCTCTCTCTCCACACCCTCAACTTGACAGCTTGGCTGCTCCAATTCCATCCCTAATCAAGCTTCATGACTTTTCTCCCGAGGTTGTGCACATCCTGTCATCTTCTCACAAACCTTCTACCAGGAAAATTTATACCATTAAATGGAAGAGATTCTCCTTTTGGGCCCAGGAGGGAAACCTTGATCCTTACACAGCTCTCATTTCTGCCATTTTAGACTTCCTCTCGCAGTTATTCAACCAAGGTTCAGCAGCAGCAACTATCAAAGTCCAGTTGGCAGCCATTTCCACCTTTCATGTTGATAATGAATCTAATCTTATGGCTCATAGGCTTTGTAGATCCTTCCTCAAAGGGACCACTTTGCAAAGACCCCCAGTCATGGATCCCGTGGCTCCATGGGATATGAATTTTGTTCTCCATAAACTTACATCAAGTCCTTTCGAACCTTCAGCAACATGTGACCTCAAGTTTTTAACATGGAAAACTATATTTTTAGTGGCTATCACTTCTGCAAGAAGGGCCTCTGAACTGCAAGCTCTTTCCATTAATCCCCTTATTTGGTGTTTCATAAAGATAGGGTCTCTTTGCGGACAAACCCTTCCTTTATTCCTAAGGTTTCTTCTCAAGCCAATATTAATCAGTCTATTGAATTGCCTGTTTTCTTCCCTAAGTTTTCTAACAAGGCAGAGTACAAATTCCACCAATTGGATGTGCATAGACAACTGTGTTTTTATCTGGACAGAACTAAAGGTTTTAGAAGGTCAGATCAGTTGTTTGTCTCCTTTTCAGACTCTAGAAAGTTTCTAGGAAGGCCTTCCAGTTTCTAAAGTCACCCTATCTCACAGGATTTCCAGTTGCATTTTATTTATCTGTTCCTCCTGTGGTAAAGATCTTCCTTTCAAGGTGACAGCTCATTCTACCAGGTCTGTGTCTACCTCGGTAGCCTTTCAGGTTAGAATCCCAGTAGACAACATTTGTGCTGCAGCAACATGGGCTTCACCTCACGCATTCATTACTCACTACAAATTGGATATGGCTTCTAGGAACAGGTCTTCCTTTGGTTCCACAGAACTCAGGAGCATTTTCCAATGAGCCACCCAAGATTAAGGTGCTAGGGATGCTGTCGCAAGTGTAAGAATGAAGGCGAGATAGGACTACAGAACATAAAGAAGTTATGTACGTACCATAATGTTTGATGTTTGTAGTCCATCTCGCCCTTCATTCTTACGAACCCTCCCTCCTTGCCCCCTCCTTGAGGACCTGGGGGTAGAGTGCCTACTGTTTTTTTTTTTTGTTAGTTCTTTCAATTTGGTTTGTTCTTTGTCTCTGTATTTTGCTCCTTGCAGCAAACAAGATCTAGGGAATGGTAGTGATGTATGATGTGATACCTCCTAGCCACGAGCCAACCAGAAGTTTTTGAGCTACTGTATGGCCGAGTCGGAGCCGAGGTTCGGCTCCGGTCCTAAGTGTAAGAATGAAGGGTGAGATGGACTACAAACATCGAACGTTATGGTAAGTACGTAACTTCTTTTTTTCACACCTTGGATATGCATTGTTCACTTAGGTTTTTACATGGAGACAGCGTGGGTTTAGAAAGATGAGATTACTGTTAATCTCCTTTCCTTCAGGAAGGGAGAGTGTGGTCACACAGAAAAACCTTTATAAGAAGATTGCTAACTGTAATTTGTTTTATTAGATGGTTAACTGTCAACTGGAAAATCTTGCCATTTGAGGCTACACTTAAGGAGAGTAGTATCTTTCAGTACTTTATGAATGTCTACATTGTGGGCATTTTTCAATGATGATGTAGTGTTTGGCTCATACCTTCACAAAACATTATTGCCTCGGCCATGATACAAGTGTCAGACACTTTTCTTTATTTATTAGTTTGTTGACCTGATAGAGCATTGATCCCTATGGACTGTTCTGAGGCTCGGTCTATGGTATGCAGCCAAAGGAAACAAGAATAAAATACATTTCTGCATACAATCACAAACTTTATACAAGCACTTCTGTATTATGAGATTTGGGCTTCTGAACTTTCATCTTCTTGCCTTTCTCTTGGTCTGATTTCTTGGGACGTTCTTTGAAACAGCTTAGAATTATTCTCAGAAATGTACCTACTGAAACAGACTCCCAATTCACGTATAACTGAAATGCAGTCACTGTGTCGCTTCATCTGTGATTGAAACATTCATGGTGTGCATTTACAACCTTCCTGTCAGACCCATGTGTTTGCACAGTCCTTCTATCCTGCAGCTGCTTTTGGAGTTAACTATAAAATGGGCAAACATTTATTTATAGATCCTTGTTATTTTTGTCATGTGTGCAGAATGTGTTCCCAATGGATGGAAGTGCTAAGAAAGTCTTTTACCATGGAGCATGTTGCAGTTTGTTGTCCTGGTTCCACCGGCAGCAAATACATTTGTCTGCAATCACCAGACTTGAAGAGAAAAAAAAATAGCCAAGCTGAAGGTTGCAGGTAGGATATTTCATTAGTTTTCCCACTGAGGGAGGCCCACTTCCCTGATCAACTTAAAAGGTGACTTGCATGTATGCTATTTCAAGTGAGGGTCAATAATAGTGCATACCTCGGCATACACAGTGCTCATCCCTAATACATGGTTGCCATTGGTGTTAACAGGAGACATGGATGCCCGAGTTTGAGATATTAAAATTAGCTGTGTGAGAAGATGTGAAGCATGCGAGTGTTCCATCAGCTGCAAAAGCCCCTCTTGAAAAGCAACTGATATGACGAGTACTCCAGTATCTGCCATTTCTATTGTGCTATCCACTTTTTATTTTCAAACTATTGTTTAGTTTCAGTTGTAGCCCCTGCTTCATTTCTGATGCTCTTCTGTAGAATGTTTCAATTGTTTGTCGTTCCAAAGACATTATCTGCAGAGCTGTCCATAAAAATGTAAGTTGGGATTACTTTGCTGTTCATCAGACAGAAACAGCTCCTGATCCAACGTTCACTCTCAAAACTTGCTTTTTTTATGCTATGTGTTATGTCTTCTCATACATTTATTTTATTAACATATTTAAAATTTGAGTGTCTTACCAGTAATATAGTAATGCAAGGAAGGTGACAAAGATCAACTACTGCAGTGATTTATAAAATGGCAAATGGCTCATAAATGAATACAGCCTTGCATTGTATTTAGATGAAGTTCAATCCAATAGGCAAAAAATGCACCTCAAATCCACGAAAGTTCATAAAAACTCAAACTTTTATTCCGTATACACCGCAGGTAAGCGCTTTCGCCAACAGGCTTTTTCAAACCATTGACAAATATCACGAGAAACACTATACTTTATATAGTTCATCAATTAAATATGCAAATAAATAATGACATCATTACAATGAAATCTAAAAGAACTAGCTAATATACAAATGAATATATATAACATATCTCACATACTCAATCAAGATGCAATAATAAAAAATACATTTAAAATAAATAGTTTAAAAGTGCATATTATCTTACAACTAATTTCCTGTTCTTTAAAACAGGCTTAATAGATAATGTGAAGTTGTTCTATCTCGCTGTTTTGTTCTTACACGTGGGTTCGGAACCGATCCCTCGGCTCCGAGTCGGCCGCTTTTCCAGCTCAGACTCTCAGAGAAGCTCGATACCTAGTGTATATCCCATGATGCTCTACTGTAAATCGCCAGATCTAGTTTGCCGCTGCAATGGATCTACAGCTCGTTGGAGGAAGCTCGGGCCAGTGACTTATTTTTCTGTATAGAAAATTTTTGTGGATAATTTTATCTTATATGGTTAAAATAGATGTGATTTTTCTATAGTATTAGGTTTTAGTCAGTTCGTTTAGATCTAGTTAAATTTTTGAAGTGTTTTCTGTTAAGGTTTTTGTAGGCCTCTCATCTGTTTGGGCATGACAGGGCTCTGTCAGCTCTTGTGTGTGTGTGTGTGTGTGTGTGTGTGTGTGTGTGTGTGTGTGTGTGTGTGTTTGTGTGCACTTCTTCTTCTGTCACATTTAAATAATCTTAGATATATATATATATATATATATATATATATATATATTTACATATATTCTGCAAAGGCTTAGTTCATAGTTAATAACTATAGTAGTTAATATTTAGATACTTAGATAACTGGTGTGTTGTTACTTCTTTGCCTTAATATTGAGATTCAGGGACCTGAATTTATATTGTTTAAGATGTCAGAAAAACAAAAGTCAGGATTTAAAAGGTGTGTGTGTGGTCAAAAAATGTCTGTTACAGACAACCACTCCACCTGCATGTACTGTTTGGGTTCTGTTCATTTGCAGGAGGTGTGCTCTATCTGCCACTCCTTTAGTGCCAGGGTTCTTTTGGAAAGGCGCAGGAAGCTGGTAGATAGGGGACTCCTGAAGCCTGAATTTCAGGCTACATTGGACAAGGCCGACCTTTCTTCCAAGGCTTCAAAGGGATCAAAGTCATCCAAGGGGTATTCGGGGCCCAAGTCATCGGCTCCGAGCTCCTCTGGTATGGTTCATTCATCGGCTCCACAGCCCTCAGAGCCATGTATCGATCCTTTACATCGGAGCCCAGTTGTGGATCTGATATTGGAGACTCCTCAGTCTCCAATTCTTCAATCGGTACCATCTTCGGCTCCTTTGACCCATCCCTCAACACCTTCTTTGAGGCTTTCTGATGTGGACCTGGACCGAGTGGTTAAGAGGCTGTTAGAGAACCCGGCCCTGGCCAAAATGCTGTCCGCTTCGAGCCACTCGGCTTCGAAGCCTGAAATCCCAGCCATAATTTCTTCTCCTTCTCCTCCGAAGCCAATCGAGCTCTCGGAGCCGGGGCGGACAGAACCGATGTTGGTAGAGCCCTCAGAGCCGAGGTTTGATCCACCTCCCTCGGCTCCATCGACCTTGATCTCCTCGGTTCTGACCAGGGAGTCTCGGGGGCCGACAGTCCCTCGCTGGCTCCAGGGTGGAGAGTCGGACCGATAATTCGGTTCCGACCCTTCCCCTCGGGGCTTCGGCACAGGTGTCTTTGGCTCCATCCTCTGGTCCTCTGGATTGGAGTGGGGAGTCTTGGCTCAGGGAGAGCTGCTGGCCTCTTCAGAGCCGACAGACTTCTCGGACCGGGATTCTGGTACCTTCGATGCCATGAGAAAGGTCATGTCTGCTAAGACCATTACCTCCTCGGATCTGTCTTCCCCTCCCCCTAAAGGGCCTCATTCTACCTCTTCTCCACAGGTCCCCACCAAGCGTCGAGATCCAGGGCCTCAGGTATCCCCAGTGGGTGGCCCCTCCTGTATAGGGACTTCACCGGACGCTCACACCGATGAAGTACATAAGAAGAGACTGTGCAAGAGGAGGCACTTGGATTCCCCACAGGAATCCCTGACATCGGATACTGATTTGGAGGAATCAGAAGGGTCCCCATGATCCCCCTCAGAGGATTTCTCATTTGCAGACATATTGGAGATCTTAAGTTAGAGGGGTGACTGGCAGTCACTTGCCCCTACTGAGGATGAGTCGGTACTCCTGAAGGCCTTTGGAACCATCCACCTCCTGGGTTACCCCACCCTTCGATGAATTGATGGATCTGGTTGCTCGAAGGGTGTTGGAGTCCCCTGATTCAGTGGAACCGGTCCCTCAGAGGCCCAACAAGTTTATTACTTCCCCTACTGACAAGGCTTTTCTTGCCAAGGCAGTCCCAGTTGATGCCATGGTGGTGGTGGCAGCCACCAAGAAAGAGATGTCAGAAACCTCTTCTTCTGTCCATCCTCCTAATAGGGATTCTAGGACGATGGACAGGTATGGGAAACACATATTTAGTTCTGCGGCATTTTCCATGAGATCACTCAGCTACCTGACCCATTTTACCCGCCTTCAACGAGATCTCCTTAAAGAGCTGGGAGATACTATACAGGGTAACACAGCTGATGCAGTTTCTGAGAAGGTGACTGCACAACTCAACACCCTCAATTTTATAGTAAACTCATCCATGCGACTCATTTCTTATGCTGCCAATGGATCGAGTAGGGCGGCAGGCTCAGTGATAGCTCTTTGGAGGCAGTCCTGGATGCGCCTTTGCTCCTTTGCGAAGCCTTCAAATCTTCCTTCGTCAATACCCCATTCAATGGTTCCGCCTTGTTTGGGCCCAAAGTCAAGGAGACGCTTACTAGGTGCGAACAAGAAGGAAAGACTCTGTCTGCTGTAGGAGTCCGTTTTTCCACTCCAACTAGACCGTACCCCAAAGGGCAACAAAGTGGAAAAATGTGGTTCCGAAAACCCCAAGGAGCTTTCCAAAACACACCTACGGATACCCCCTCTAGGGGCAGAGGAGGGGGCAAAAATGGAAGATGCCATCCAAACGGCAGAGGCGGTCCGCAAAACCAGGGCGACAGGGAGCAGTTCTCTGGTAAGCCCTATCAGCGTTCCTGAAAGGAAGCCCGGCTGTCCTTCTCTGGAGGCAGTCGGGGGTTGCTTGGCTTTATACCCAAACACCTGGCTAAACATTACAATGGATTCTTGGGTAAAAAGCATTATTGCCAGAGGTTACTACATTCCCTTTACAAAACTCCCCCCCCCCCCATGTGTACAAGGATTCCAGACATTCCACCCAGTCTGAGAAAGCTAGCAGCCATAGAAATCCAAAACCTGCTAGACAAAAGAATCATCCAGCCAGTCCCGGCAGACCAAATAGGATCCAGAATTTACTCAAGGTTCTTTTTAGTTCCAAAGAAAACAGGGGACTGGAGGCCCATACTGGACCTCAGCAAACTCAACACCTTCGTCAAGAAGGAAAAGTTCCGGATGCTCACGCTTCAATCGATTCTTCCATTCTTAGAAACAGGCGATTGGATGTGCTCTATAGATCTCAAGGATGTTTACTACCACATCAAAATGGACAGATCATCCAGAGATCACCTGCGTTTCCGGCTAGGGGCCAGTCATTACCAGTTCAAAGCCCTGCCCTTTGGTCTCACCACAGCCCCCAGAGTGTTCACCAAATGTATGGCAGTGGTCACGGCTCACCTGAGAGGTTTAGGATTCTGGGTGTTTCCTTATCTGGACGACTGGCTCCTCACCGCCACCTCCAGGCATCAACTAATTCAAGCAAGAGACTACACTATCAACCTTTGTTCCCAGTTGGGCATAACCTTAAACTTCGAAAAATCTGCGTTATTACCCTCACAGCGTATTACCTTTATAGGAGCAGAGCTAGACACCGTCAATTCAAGGATCAGGTTGCCTCAAGCAAGAATCGTATCTCTAAAACGTCAGTTGTCCAGTCTGTTGACCCAGAACAAAGCTCCAGCATCCCAGATACTGCAGCTATTAGGCACAATGGCAGCCACACTGATAGCAGTCCCATTAAGACGCATGCACATGCGGATACTCCAGTGGCTACTCTTCGCACAATGATCTTACCAACGACTGCCCATGTCACACGAGATTCTGTTAACAAATCTTTGAAAGAAGGATCTCAATTGGTGGTTGAACAGCGACCAATTAGTAGTCGAACGTCCCTTTGTTCTTCCCCAACCCACAGCCACAGTGACCACGGATGCTTTCCTGATAAGGTTGGGGGGGCTATTTCAGGGAAAGACTGTCCAAGGTACTTGGTCAAGCATGGAATCACATTTGCATATAAATGTCCTGGAGCTGAGAGTGGTGTTCCTGGCATTGCAACACTTTCATGACTGTCTTCCTCCAGGTACAATTGCTATTCAGACAGACAACATGTCGGTAGTCTGGTACATCAACAAGCAAGGTGGAACCAGATCGTATCCCTTATGCCGAGAGGCCCTAAGAATTTGGCAATGGGCTGTATCCACCAGACGCTTTCTAATAGCAATGCACATCCCGGGGTCATCCAACGTGATAGCGGACAAGCTGAGCAGGGCCATACTGTTGCCTCATGAGTGGTCCCTCAAACAACAGGTGGCGGACAAGATTTTCCGCAGATTTGCTGCAATCTATTTGCATCTCTGATGAATGCCAAATGCAACAGCTACTTTGCCCTTTATCCCCCACCGGGGAGCAATCCGTGGGATGCGCTCTTACACGATTGTCCCCCGGGCCTCCTATATGCCTTCCCGCCAATTTCCCTAATCCCCAAATTCAAACAGAAAGCCAAAAGTCTGGGAAGGACTGTGATTTTGATAGCCCTGCCTTGGCCTCGTCAGATTTGGTTCCCCTTCCTGCAGAAGTATCAAGTGGAAAAACCATTGATCCTGAACCCAGTGCCAGATCTTCTGACTCATTCGTTGGGAGTTCTTCATCCCTCTCTCATCTCCCTAAAACTGACAGCTTGGCTGGTCCAATTCCCATATTAGCCAGGTCTCAAGATTTGTCTCCCGCGGTCCAACATATTATAGTTTCCTCTCATATACTGTCTACCAGGAAGCTATATAATAGCAAATGGAAACGATTTGTTCACTGGGCTTCTCATCATGACATTTGTCCCTTATGTGGCACCTATTCATACCATCTTAGAGTTCTTGTCTTCCTTGTTCCATGATGGCGCAGCAGCTGCCACCATTAGAGTTCAATTGGCTGCTATTTCCAATTTCCATGTAGGGTTTAACGGATCTAACATCATGTCCCATAGACTATGTAAGGCCTTCTTGAAAGGGACTCACCATCTCAGACCACCTATCAGACACCCTGTCTCTCCCTGGAATTTGAATCTGGTTTTATCCCAATTGATGCTCGCCCCCTTCGAACCCGCCTCATCATGTCACTTAAAGTTTCTGTCTTGGAAAACTATATTTCTGGTAGCCATTACATCTGCATGTAGGGTCTCCGAACTTCAAGCCTTGTCCTCCAAGCCCCCATATTTGACTTTTCACCCTGATAGGGTGTCTCTCAGGACTAACCCTACCTTTCTCCCCAAGGTCTGTTCAGAAACTATCTTAAATCAGTCCATTGAGCTTCCAAACTTATTTAGACACCATACCAACAGACTGGAATATATGTTGCACAAGCTTGATGTACACAGACAATTGAGATTCTACCTGGATAGAACGAAAGACTTCAGACAATCAAATCAACTCTTTGTCTCTTACGCAGAGAATAAGAAAGGTTCTGCAGTATCAAAAATCACATTATCCAAGTGGCTTTCTGACTGCATTAAATTAATTTATTCCTCCACTAATCAGCCATTACCGACTAACGTTAAAGCCCATTCTACCCGGGCTGTTTCTACGTCATTAGCTCATGCACCTCATTTGCCCTTGGATACCATCTGTGCAGCTGCCACGTGGTCAAAACCTCACATGTTTAGCACTCATTACGAAGTGGACAAGACCTCCAGGGACAGGGCTTCCTTTGGTTCCACTGTGCTCAGGAATGTTCTCCCGTGAACCACCAAGGATTAGGGTGCTTGGGACGCTACCCACGTGTAAGAACAAAATGGTGAGATAGAACAACTTCACATAAAGAAGTTATGTCCTTACCATAATGTTCCATGTGAGTTGTTAATCTCACCTTTTTGTTCTTACATTCCCACCCACCTTCCCCCTCTGGTTGAGAAAGATGGTTGCCTTGGTGGATTGGTCGAGTTTTGTCAGCCTGTCTTCTTGGATAGACTGTTTCTTCCTTCTACAAACTTATAGCTACCTAGATAGGTAGGCCCTATAGTTCTCTTTCTTCCTGTAGGCTGTCTTTGGTTGCAGCATACTAGATCTGGGGATTTACAGTAGAGCATCATGGGATATACACTAGGTCTTGAGCTTCTCTGAGAGTCTGAGCTGGAAAAGCGGCCGACTCGGAGCAGAGGGATCAGCTCCGAACCCATGTGTAAGAACAAAAAGGCGCGATGAACAACTCACATGGAACGTTATGGTAAGGACTTAACTTCTTTTTTTGTCATTCAAGCCTGGATTAATATGTGCCCTAAGCTTGATGATCCATCTCATTTCAATTCTTTCTGTATAATTTCTAATGTTTCCGCCTCTTATATTAGGTTTATTGACATAAATTTATTTATTTTACATTTGTTAACCGGGCTAGTCTAACTGGATATCTTTCCATTTTCAGTAGAGGCCCGGGGAGAAAAGCTCCAGTGGCAACAAATAAAAATTGAAATTTAAAAATTAAAAATCAATACTGATACATAATAAATGAAAGGATTTCAATAGAAGATTATTAAAAATACAGGAAGTAATAGGAATACTAAAAAATACAGGAGTATTAATAAAGTAAAGTATGTATTTACAATAGTAAAGGTGACAATATGTACAGGATAATTCAATATGCAGTGCAGATACATGTAGACTATCAGTACATCAAACAGAATATAGACTTTCAGAGCATCAAGCAGGATTGATTACACCAGTATGTTGAATTATGTTAAGCAGTTACAGTCCTACTTCAATTAATATGAAATAAGTTGAAGTTCAAGAGGAGAGATATCTGTAGTGAAGGAGAAGGTTAATCAGGGTTGCTGCAGGGGCATAACCGGTGTGTTTTGAGGTGTCTTTTGAGGTTTTGTTTAAAGAGAGGCAGTGAAGAAATTAAAGTTAGTTCATTAGGCAGTAGGTTCCAGTTTTTTCCCACAGAGTTGGAAAACAGGGAAACTCCAGCCATGTTGTAAGACTTGCTTATGCTAGCAAGAAGTTTACTGGAAGAGCGAAGAGAATTTAGATTTTTGTAGGCGATTTTGAGATTGGAGAGTATAGGAGTGCTGTTAGGTTTACAAAATATCTTGTGGGCAATGGTGAGTTGTGAGACTTTCAGTTGGTTTTGAAATTCAAGCCAGCCTAGCTGCATTAGATTCAGACAGTGATGAGTTCTAAAAGGATTACCGGTGGCAAATCTGGTGATATTATTATAGGAATTAGCTAGTTTGATGAGATTATTTTTAGATTAGTGTATATTGGTGAGGCATACAGAAGAGTTGAAATTAAATGGGAGTGTGCAATCTTAGTTCTGGCTATTGGTGTTAAGAAAGGTTTAATTCTATATAAGGAGCGTATTTTTCTGTTGACAGTTTTTATGGTGTTATTTATGTGGCTGTCAAATGTAAGGTTATTGTCAATAGTAACTCCTAGCAATTTAGTGGTAGAATCGGGGAATATAATTGTGCCATTATTGGAGATGACAGAGAAATCTATGGGGGAGGATTTACTGGTGGGTGTGAAGAGGAGTTTAGTTTTTTTGGCATTGAGCAGGAGACAACGTTTTGTGAACCATGTTTCAACTATGTTGAAAACATTTTGAGTAAGAGAATGTAGATCAGTTGGGGAGTTTGCTGAGCATACTAGTGTAGAATCATCTGCATATTGAATGCAGGTGGCTTGTGGAATGGCTACATGGAGGTCGTTGATAAACAGTGAGAAAAGAAGTGGGCCTAGAATAGAGCCCTGAGGGACTCTGACTGTGACTGGCAGAAGGGATGATATATTATTTTCCCAGAGAACTGCCTGTTGCCTGTTGGTAAGGTAGGACTTGAACCATTTAACTGCCTGACAGTCAAGGGAAAGGGATTCAAGAATGTTGATAAGAAGGGCATGGTTTACCATGTCAAACGCTTTTGAGAGGTCAATAATGAGTGCAGAAGAGAGATTGTTTTTATTACGATTTCTATTGATGGCTTCTGTAAATGATAATAGGGCAGTTGTGGTGCTATGGGATGGCCTAAAGCCATGCTGACAGTTTGCTATGATGTTATGTTGAGATAAATAGTTTAATAGTTGGTGAATGCATTTTTCCATAATTTTTGCTAAGGGTGATAATAGAGTTATTGGCCGGTAGAATAATCATTAGAGGTACCCACTTTGTGTAGGGGGATAATATGGGAGATTTTCCAGATGTCTGGAACGATTCCTTCTTTAATGGTTCTATTTATGAGGATGGATATGGGATAAGAAATTACTTTGGCTGCTTTTTGCAGGTATTCAGATGGTAGCTGGTCACCAGAAGGAGTACAAGGTTTAAGTTTTTGGATGAACTTATAGATGAGAGTGGTTGAAATGGGTTGCAGATGGAATGTTGGTAGAGTGCCAGGTATGGTGGTGGGGAGGCTTGAGTTGTCAGGGACTAGTTGATTGGCTAGTGATTGTATGGTCTCTGTGAAGAAGGTATTGGCAGTTTGGTGGGGGGTATTTTGTTCGGCCTGAGATGGGGTAGGTGTACGTGAGTGACCTGGGAACAGGAGTTTATTTATACTAGACCAGAGCTTTTGGGGATTGTTTTGGTGATTTTGCTGTAATTTACAGTAGTAAATTCTTTTGTCTGTAAGTATTGCCTTTTTTGTAATATTTCTTAAATGCTTAAAAGTTTGTTCATCTGAGATATTTTTGTTAGTTCTCCATTTAGCCCAAGACTTGTTCCTAAGTAAATTTTTTTGTCTGGTTTCTTTAGAAAGCCAGGGGGCAGGTTTGGACTTCATTCTAATGGACCGTTTGGGTGCGTGCTTATCTAGGATCAATAAGAATTTGGAGTTTAGGTATTTAACAGCTTCTTCAAGTGGTAGGGTTTTTAAAGGGTTGCAATCACAGGCTCTGAGTTCATTTTGGAATAGTACTGGGTTAAAGTGTTTGTTGGTACGTGCAATCCTATATGTGGGGGGGGGGGTTAGAGATATCATTTTTCTGCCTTAGGATGTAGGTCAAAGAGTGATCGCTTACATCGTCTGGCAGAGTTCCTACCTTGTAAGCTTGTTTCTGTTTATTTATAAGTATCCAGTCTAAGGTGCTCTCTTTATTATTTGGTTTATTGATTCTGGTTGTGGAGGTGATAGTTTGACTAAAGCCGTGAAGGTTGATATGGGAGGTAGGATTATCAGCGTTAACAACTTTCCAATCAGTATTAAAATCACCAAGTATTATTGTTTCTTGGGGGTGGGTTGAGGATACCCAGCTTAGAATATCCTCTATAGTATTGATATTATTACCGGGGGGTAGGTAGATACAGATGATATATAAAGATTTATTTTGGTTGATTTGAAATCTGGTGATAAGGACTTCTGCCTTACTGTGCTGAGGTGGGTTGTATGGTAAAGTGGAGATTTGAAGTCCATCTACTACTTTTTTACTTTTAACTTTTTTACCTACAATCTTTGAATGGTTCTCAAGGCACACATGAATTTTCCACAAGTTTTTAATGTTGCCTTAAGGTATTACAAGTTGGTTTGTAGTTTTGTAGGGTTGCTGTATTTTTTTAATACGGATTGTATTGTGAACATTTTTTAAATATCTAGTATAACCTTGTTGGTTTGTAGTTCATTGTATGAATTTATTTAAATGAAAGAATCTATGGTTGCTTTAAGATTCAATTTGCATATTTTATTAATTGGTGTTCTAGTCACATGACTTGGACTAGAAGGTATTTAAGCTTTGAATTTTTAATAATGGTTTATCTTGAAAAAGCCTGGTATGATCCCAGGCGAAAGCGCTTGATGTAATTTTTATTTTTTATTTTCTTTCCATTAAAGTAAGTTTTATTTAAGACATTTTGGACTGTTTCATTCCTTTTGAGCCTTTGGATATACATCACTTTGTTTTTGGTCCGGATCTGCACTATTGCAGTGTTGTCCATTCCCACATTCTCTTCAGGGTTGCGCCTATTTATTCTCCCCCATTTGCTTTCCATTTTTGTCTGCCCCTGCTCATTGAATGACTTCTTCCCCTTCCTCGAGCATCGGTTATCGGGAAAGGGGGAGGGTGAGTCAGTTCTTGAGTAATATTAGTTGTAGTTGTCTTCCTCCTAACCACAGGTTCAAATGTAGTGGTATCACTATTCATAAATGTAGATGGGGCAGCAACTATATTACTAGTGCCTAGTTCATTAGTTGTATCATTATTACCAATGGTACTATCTGTATTTCCGTCAACGTCACTTTGGCTATTGCCAGTGGCATTAAGCATTCGTACATTACCACAAACATTCACTGCAGAGTTAATAGCAGCATTATCACTAACACCAACAATACCATTTACATTGGTCACCTCATCTAAGATAGAGGTGTTAACATTATTGGATTTAGGCACAGTCATATTACTCATTTCAGAAGAATTGGCATTCTCAGAGATAGAGGCAGTCCTCTTGGTGTATCTGCCTCGTCCTTCCATATGACTCTGTACATTATTGTTATTTCTCGGCCAAGTAAAAACTTGGCCTCATGAAAAGTCACAAATATCTCTCTGCATTTTATGCTTTTTCTGTTCCAAGAGTCTTTTCTCAAAGAGAAAAACATTATCAAGTAAACAGTCCATTAGGCAGTCAACTTCGGCACTTGGAAATTTAGCAATTAGCTGAACTTGTTGTTCCTTTATTTTAACTTTAAGACTATCCTCGTCAGGCAGAAAAAAGTCATTCAACAGTAGCATTTAGTTTAAGCTCACCTCGATATTTAGTTGTTGCCAGCGATAGAGCAGTTCCGGATAAACGGTACCAGTAGTTGGCATCTTTAGTACCCAAAGTCCTCTCGGTACAATCCTTTTTTGTATGCAGGCTTCAAAATGATAACGTTGCATCTGTAAGCATTTCAGTTTAATGAAGTCTATCTCAAGCTGGACAAACACTTCTGTCAGCCCACTTGGATCAAAGACATCAGACATGACCTCATTTCCTGTTACGGAAACTTCATACATCAACAGCGGATTCTCGTTGCCTGACAAGAAATTCAAAAATCTGTTTCAACTCAGATTTTCAGTTGTACAGTTGTTTGGGTTATATGGCAATTCCACAAAATTATCAGTTAGTTCTGCCATAGTCTCTTGGTGGTCCCAGTAAAATAAAAATATAAATATATGGAGAACAATAAACAACAGAAACCACCAAAGAGTAAACACTCACAAACCAGTCTCCGTAATAAATCTTAGGATAAAAAGCACAAAAGCATAGGAACAGACCTATGCAGAAAAATGTTGCCCATAGATGAAGTTCAATCCAATTGGCAAAAAACTGCGCCTCAAGTCCACAAAAGTTCATAAAAACTCAATCAAACTTTTATTCTGTATACACAGCAGGTAAGCGCTTTCACCAACAGGCTTTTTCAAACCATTAACAAATATCACGAGAAACACTATACCTTTTATAGTTCATCAATTAAATACGCAAATAAATAATGGCATCATTACAATGAAATCTAAAAGGACTAGCTAATATACAAATGAATATATATAACATAGCTCACATACTCAATCAAGATGCAATAATAATAAAAACATACATTTAAAATAAATAGTTTAAAAGTGTATGTTATCTCACAACTAATTTCCTATTCTTTAAAACAGGCTTAATAGATATTTTGTCATTCAAGCCTGGGTTAATATGTGCCCTAAGCTTGATGATCCATCTCATTTCAACTCTTTCTGTATAATTTCTAATGTCTACGCCTCTCATATTAGGTTTATTGACATAAAGAACCATGAACTCTTTGAGAAAAGACTCTTGGAACAGAAAAAGAATAAAATGCAGAGAGGTATCTTTGACTTTTCATGAGTCCAAGTTTTTACTTGGCCGAGAAATAAAAATAATGTATGGAGTCAAACGGAAGGACGAGGCAGATACACCAAGAGGACTGCCTCTATCTCTGAGAATGCTAATTCTTCTGAAATGAGTAATATGACTGTGCCTAAATCAAATAATGTTAACACCTCTATCTTAGGTGAGGTGACCAGTGTAAATGGTATTGTTGGTGTTAGTGATAATGCTGCTATTAACTGTGCAGTGAATGTTTGTGGTAATGTACGAATGCTTAATGCCATTGGCAATAGCCAAAGTGATGTTGATGGAAATACTGATAGTACTGTTGGTAACAATGATACAACTTATGAACTAGGCACTAGTAATATAATTGCTGCCCCATCTACATCTATGAATAGTGATACCACTACATTTGAACCTGTGGTTAGGAGGACGACAACTACAACTAATATTACTCGAGAACTGACTCATCCTCCCCCTTTCCCGATAACCGATGCTTGAGGAAGGGGAAGAAGTCATTCAATGAGAAGGAGCAGACAAAAATGGAAAGCAAATGGGGGAGAAAAAATAGGCCCAACCCTGAAGAGAATGTGGGAACGGACAACACTACAATAGTATTGAATATTTCACACAGACCCTTAGATAGGGATGAATTGGAAATCTTAAACATGGGTCTATATTTTATACCGACAGTCAATAGTGATATAGCAGATACTATTATAGATACTAAGCTATTTATAAGGAATTTCCAGCTGAAATTCCAATTTGGGAACAATAATTTTGCCCCTCGTGTTCCGCAGTTTACTAAACCTAGCTTATACATTCCTAATTACCATCCTTTACTGGATGTTTTCAGTAAATTAGTGGAGAATGACATTTATAATTTAAGTCATAATTTTGATAATGTCAAGAGAAAAGGCAATTTAACACATAGACATAAACTAGCTTTTTAAAGACTTAGAAATGATCATAACATCATTATTAGACCAGCAAACAAGGGTGGCCCTGTTATAGTGATGGATATGTATGAATATAATCAGCTAATGACTGAAATGCTTGCAGAAAATAGATTTTATTCAATTATACAGATTGATGATGTCCAAGCATGTGTTCTAAGGCTTTATGATACCTTAGATGATTTAGTTAAGAGTCATGTAATTACTCCAGGGCTATATAAGTTTTTTAGGGTTGACAACCCACTACTACCTACTATCCAGGGCCTGCCCAACATTCATAAAGATCCCATCCACCCTCCCATGAGACCCATAGTGGCAGGTAGAGGGTGGGTCACTGAACCAAGATCATTGTATATAGAAAAGATGTTAAGACCTACAGTAGATTTGAATTCTGTCATTTTAAGGGATACTAAACAGTTTTTACTGGACTTGTATGTGAGAATGGAAACAGTCAGAGATGATGCCTCTTTTATTTTACTAACTTTAGATGTTAAATCTCTATTTACTGTGATTCTGAACCAGGTAGGTGTTGGATGCATTCATAACTACTTAACACAACATACTGATTTTAGTCCTGTAAAAGTAGACTTAGTGTGTTTCTTATTAGAAATTGTGTTGGAGAACAACCTCTTTTTGTTTAATGAGAATTTGTATGTTCAGAAAGATGGCGTGGCTATGGGCACTTCTTGTGCCAATAGCTACGCCAACTTAGTTATGGCTCATTGGGAAAGGGAGAACCTAGTTGTCCTACCTAGGTTCCAGAAATATGCCATTTTTTACAAACGCTTTGTGGACGATATCTTTTTTCTATGGACAGGTAGTAATAGAGATTTGGTTTCTTTCTTTGAGGAGGTGAACTCTCTCACACCTTATTTAAAGTTCACTATGACAGAATTGATGTCCCAGATTACTTTTCTGGATGTTTCTATTGAGAGGGTGAGCAGTGGCAAATTAAATACTGAGGTCCACAGAAAAGCTTGTCATAACAATACATTGTTGTATAGAGGAAGTATGCACCCCAGGTGTGTTTTTAGAAACATCACTAAAGGACAGGCCATTAGAGCCTCCAGGCTTAACCCTACTCAGGAGGGTTATGAAAAGGAATTGATTGATTTGAAAGAAAGACTGTTAGCCAGGTCATATCGACCTGATGAGATTCTTGAAGGATCTGAAGTGGTTGAACATAATGGGTCTGATGTAGCTTGCCCATATTTTTCAGACATGGGCATTAATATTTATCAAGCTAGACAAGAATTAGCATCTGTTGCCAACACCAATACATCTGCTCAAAAATTCTCCCAATTTTTTACACAGGATGTTAGGAAAGTTAAAGAGATCATTCAGAAACACAGGGGATGTCTTAAATGTTGACCTGTGTATTAGAGAGGTAGTTGGTGACAACCCCACTTTTTTATTTAGGAATAAGAAGAATTTACATAGACTATTATGTTACCCCAAGATTTCTTATTGTCACATCTTTGATTTTGTTTCTAAATGTACGTCTCCTTGTAATGGTTGCAATTTTTGTGAATTTATTCTTGAAAATACTATGTTTGTTCATTCAGTTACCTCTCAATGCTTTACAATTGATGTAGAGGCCAATTGTAATACGGAACATGTAGTATACCTTGCTCAGTGTATGTTCTGCCCTGCCTTCTATGTCGGTAAAACTGACAGAAGGCTTAGGGATAGAATTAGAGAACATTTATATCAAATATGTATTAAATCTAGTATTAATGCACTTTCTAAACATGTTAATGAAGTGGATGATTCACATTTTTTCAAGTTCATTGTTCTTTATGTCAATAAACCTAATATGAGAGGCGGAGACGTTAGACATTATACAGAAAGAATTGAAATGAGATGGATCATCAAGCTTAGGGCACATAATAACCCAGGCTTGAATGACAAAATATCTATTAAGCCTGTTTTAAACAATAGGAAATTAGTTGTGAGATAATATGCACTTTTAAACTATTTATTTTAAATGCATTTTTTATTATTGCATCTTGATTATGTGAGATATGTTATATATATTAATTTGTATATTAGCTAGTCTTTTTAGATTTCATTGTAATGATGTCATTATTTATTTGCATATTTAATTGATGTACTATAAGGTATAGTGTTTCTCGTGATATTTGTTAATGGTTTGAAAAAGCCTGTTGGCGAAAGCGCTTACCTGCTGTGTATACGGAATAAAAGTTTGATTGAGTTTTTATGAACTTTCGTGGACTTGAGGTGCATTTTTTGCCTATTAGATTGAACTTCATCTATGTGCAACATTTCTCTGCATAGGTCTACTCCTATACTTTTGAGTTTTTTATCCTAAGGTTTATTACGGAGACTGGTTTGGGAGCGTTTACTCTTTGGTGGTTTGTATTGTTTATCGTTCTCCTATATTTATCCTTGCAGTGTACTGTTGTTGGGAATAGTTAATTAGCATGTTGGATTCAGCATCTATCAGTTAAGGATGGGTGTGTCAGATGGAACTTAGCAGAAGGGGAAGAGTGGGTAAAGTGTATTGGTATCGGTGACTGTGTATTTTGTTTTGCTTTTGGTTGTTGTAAGCACTGTACACCACTTCTACAATCAATTGCCTTTTTGTCTTAAAATGTGGATGTTGTTTCCACAGTGTAATTTGGGGAATTGTGAGTATGAGCTGGTTGTAGAGTTTGTTAAGATGTGAACTTGCCTTTTGAAGACATTAGATGCCAATGGAGATGGCTAGGCAAGGGAATACATAAATAAAAATGACAGTTTATTGCAAGCAGAATAATGGCAGGTGCTTCACTATTGTTGCAACAGGAGAGTTTGTTGTTGGAGTTAATTTTGATGCACATAGGAAAATGGAGATGGTGCAGAGAAGCACTGAGAAAACACTAAGATTTGAGGCAGGTCAGGTAAACTAAACATGCAATAGCAGCAGGATTTTAAAAGCACTACAAAGATGGGAAATTAAAATTATGGCAAAGGGGTACAAAGTGAGAGAGGTAGATGTCAGGAGGATAGCAGCATTGTTGGGTCAAAGAGTGCTTGCCATAATGAAATTTAGAGAAGATGAAATTTTCAAATATGTAGGTAGAAAACAGCCAATGGAGGGTAGTGGCACAAATAAGGAATCCAGAAATAGATATAAAGGGAATTTAAGACACATTGATGAGTTAATCCAAATCAATTTCCCTCAAGTTACAAGTCTCCCACCAATTAACTGCACATATCAGGAAATAAACTGATCAGCTTAGCATAAAACAACACACATAATGAAATACCACATTAGCTAGTAGCCATACACATCAACTGAAACACCCCTGCACTCCCCATAAGACTGTGCCCCCTAACTTGCTGATATGTATTATATGTGTGTGTGTGTGTATATGTATATATATATATATATATATATATATATATATATATATATATATATATATAGGTCCACTTTTAAATGTCGAAACTCTGAAATCTCAACTTTTAAAAAAAGTGGGTTAAAAAAAGAGAGAGAGACTTGAAATAAAGTGTTTGCAGGGGGCAAGCCCCCCTGCACCCCCACACCCACTTTACTTAAATATACCGACTCCGAGATTGCACTACAGTGAAGAGAACAGTAATGCTCCTATTGCACTTACTGTCCTCTTCACTGTATTTAAGTGGGGGGGGGTGCGGGGGGCTTGCCTCCTGCAAACAGTTTGTTTTACTTTATTTTTGTGGGGTTTTTTTTCACTTTTAAATGTCCAGATTCTGAAATCTCGATGTTTTGGGTATGGTATTTTAAAAGTCATGATTTCGGAATTTCAACATTTAAAAGTGGACCCATGTATATATATATATATATATATATATATATATATATATATATATATATATATGTGTGTGTGTGTGTGTGTATGTGTGTGTGTGTGTATTTATGGGAGCTTACACAGACATGAAGAAAAGAAAACTGTACTATATAACAGTTTACATGCACTCCATGCTTGCATGATCAGTAATTTAGCCGATGAAGTATAAAAAGGTACAACACTGTGATCAAACCTCAAGATCGCTATCCTTGCTCGGTATACATTGCCTCCACCAAGTGGGACACAGTCATTGAGGATATGCTGATGTTCTTCATGTTTCACTGTTGCAGTCCTGACTTGTGGGATTTCAGCCAGCCTGCATCATGATTTCAGCCTTTTCTTGCCATCACTGCTTATCAACCTACTTTAGCTTCAGACTGCAGATTTTCTTATGATTTTTGAATTCTTATTTTGTCTTCGATCTGTAAATCTGAAAGTCATTTGCGTTTTCTGTCAAATTAGTAGTTCTTTCTCTGCTGATTTCTCTGCAACATTTTTTCAATTTAAGATAGCAGCTAAATCAGCAAATACTAGCTGATAATTTAAGCACAAAATAATTACAACATATTTTCAGAGTGGTGCTATAGAAAATAATCACAAGATATGTACATAAAAGAAAGTTATCTAGAGAAACTAAATGTAGCCCTTATTCCCCTATATCCTAACTGGTAATACTAATTGACAAACTGGGCAAGTTATTATGCTTAGCAGATGATAAACTTTGTGTATGTGTTGTACAATGTTAAATTTGACCACTTGTCTGTAAAATATTGTGGTTTTATGCATACAAAAAAATACAGTGTCTTCTCAAATATTCCCATAGAATGACAAAACAGTTGGCATGATCTCAAACCATTACCCAATAAAGCATGGGCACATTCTGTCTTAGCAAGTATTTCTGAACTTCTCGGCAACTCTTGTTCTAAGTAAGCAGGGAAGATGTCTAAGTTCTTTATGGTGTCTTCCTCCAGGTCTTTCTTTACTCTTCAGTGCTTCCCCGAGAACTGCTCCTTCAGACATAAAGACCCCTCTAGGAAAGTTAGATCACTCCAAAGTAACTGACTTCAGTCCTTCTTTTTATACACAACTGATTGGCTGCATTAAACAACAAACCTGTAGAGACCTACTCATATTAATACAGCAAAAGTATCGCCTTAAAGGAATAACAAAGTAACAGTTTTATTTACAAAAATTTACTGCAGTAGAGTCGATTATCTAAACTAATTGGGACCTAGAGTAGTTTGGATAATCAAACTGTTTGAATAATCAAACATAATTGAAGCATATAAAAAACTTCTAAAATCTTGTTTTTTTCTGCATGCAAGAATACACTTTTCAAACATTCAACAACTCCAGTGGACAACAAAGCATATTTTTCACACATGAGCTGGCTACAAGCTCAAAAAACATGCTCAGGTGAATACGTTGCATGCTTGCATATTCAGATTTTATGATTTTTCCTACCTGAAAACTTTGGAAGGCTGGTTCAGATAACTGACATTTCGGATAATCGACTCTCAACTGTACAGTTATTTTATATACAGTATTTACAGGGTTTACTTTTACATGCATAAGATTCAGAATATTGAGTCAAGTACTTTGAAACCCAGAATGCCAACACTCAGAATGTTAAATCAGGGCTCATGTTAGCACCTGATCCTGGGTATAAAGTGGTAAGGAGTTTCAGTATTCAGTGTGCTTGCATGAATGTCGGTATTCAACATTTTGAGTTTCAGTATGTAGTTTCACTTAATGCTTGACCCTATTTACAGCAGCATTATTTACATTCTTTAGGTCACTGTTAGGTCATTGTAGATGTAACACTCTGCAAGAACCACCACACTTTGCAGTAATATAGTTGGCCTTTGTCAATCGCCAGTATGAAGCATTATATAAATGTACTCAGAGTGCATTCAGTGATTGAGGGAGTGTGGGCTGTTGGATTAAGCAATATAATTGAATGGATATGATCCTTTTACCTACACTGATAACATTTGGTGTTGTGTGTGCGCTGCTTTTAAGTATCAGTTATTAGTGAGCATAGAGAGTTTGTCCCTTTCCCCACTGATGTATGAGCTAGGAGATAGTAGCATTGATGGGGGTGGGGGGGGGGGGTGGGGGGTTGTTGTCCTGCGAATATGCTGCTCTTGTGATTTTTTTTTCACTTTTTAATGTTTTCTGTGATTTCTGAGGATTACTTTGCATTTGGAGGCATGTGTTCAATGGTTTGTGTAGCAAATATTGTTTTCTTTGATGAAATAATAATCACACTTGCACTAATGTCTGTCAGTTTATTTCAATGAACTGAAAATAATAATCCAAACATATAATTCATATGATTTCTGTAAACGAAATAAAATCTTTGCCCTGTCTGCTCCATGGATCTGGTACTGGATATAACACCTCCGCTATGGATTGTTGTTACGGCATGCTTTGTAAATAGCCTGAAACTGAGTATGCTTACATCTCTTTTCGACAGTTGCAGTCGTATGCTTTGTAAATGGTACAACTCTGTGCTGCTTGTTTTGTTTGAATCAACATTTCTAGTTAGTACATTATATCTCTTGCTATTTCTTCACACTATTTTTCCTTGATGTCAGTCATATGTCCTCTCAATTATTTATGTTCATAGCATAGAAGTTAAAGTAGGGTTAGGGACCTTGTCCTCACCAAATTCAGAAGTTTAGTTAGTGTCAGGGTAACATGCAGTTACAACAACACAGATTGTGATATCAACCACTTGCTCATTTATAGTAAAGTACAATTGTAGCAAGGGGAACATCCAGATGTGAAGATCCTTTTTTGCTCTAAAAAGGAAGGGAGGCCATGCATTGACATAGGCAAGACTTGTGACCCTTCAAAAATGTGCAAGTTTGTTCAAGCACTTGAAGAGGTCTTGACCTGCCTGGATGGCACTGACACCAGCAAGAGATGGGAAGAACTACAGGATGCTATCTGTAACACTGCAATATCTATCTCTGGAAAGAAGACAGTTAAGATTGCTCCCTTTTTGGAGAACTGGAGTCTGGAAAGTGGCTGAAAGGGTGACCCAAATTACACTACAAGGACATACACAAGTATGACCTCAGCACTCTCTCCATCAGCGTGAACACCTGGTATTCTCTTACCTCAGACAAGATTGTCTGGAAACGGGAAATGAAGGAACCTCTCAGTATATATGAAACCACCTTGACAAGGAGAGCAGAGGATGAGAGCGCCCTCATGAAGATCCATGCCCATAATACCAGACCAACATCTGCCTCAGAATGTGAAAAGGACTGCCACTCCTGGATTGGATTGCACAGCCACAGAAGCCGCTGCTGAAATCAGTCCAGTAGAAGTGCAAACCCATGATCCTTTGGGATAGAAGGATGCCTATTACTATGCATGTTCTCATTTGATTGAGAACAGTTATTTTTTCAGCTTTGCAAATCAAGCCCTGGGCACAACTTAGTTTTTCCTTGAAATGAAACTAAGACTAAGGTTTTTTTTCTTACTGATGGTTTTAGCTGATTTTTTTTTTATAACTTTTAGTAACTTCAACTCTACAACAGTATCAGTACATCTGTGAAATCCACTTTTTTGTTTTGTTATTCATAACTGTTACATTAGTAATTCAAGAGGCAGAACCCACCAGGCCAAGCCACAAAAACTGTTTAAAACAATAAAAATGCACCATGAGCACTTTCGGGTACAACTCTTCATCAGATGATACACATTAAAAACAATCACATATTTAAAATAACCAACAACCAATCACATTTCAATATTCCACCCTCCTTTTCTTCAATGTAAGTTTTAAATGGACAACCCTATTAAGACCTGGAGCCTTATCAGCCCCTAGTCTAATTCCACTTAATTTCAGTGTATTCAGTGTGGTTAACCAAGTCACCATTCGTGACAGTTCTATTAACCACCCGTAACACCATAAATAAAAAATTGTACCCCACATTTGCTTTTGTATGCTGGTATAGTGCATTGTGCATATTTTTCAACCTAATGTCAGAAACCTGTTTCAAAATTCTGTCCTTCAGCCTGCAGTTTGTTTTTCCTACATAATATGATGTGCAATGCTGGCAGGCTGCTAAATAAATGACATTCTGTGTCTTACAATCAGCATATCCATTACAGAAGTATTTTCTCCCTGTCCTAGGATGTATAAACAAATTCCCATTCATAATATACTCACAAGCTTTGCACTGCCGGCATGCATACGTGCCCTGTTTCTGTATTATGGGCTTAATAGTCTGTATACCTGGTTCCTGACATAGTATATCTTTTCATTTCCTATTCTTTTTAAATGTAAAAGTTGGTTGTTGTCCAATGATATTGGCAATTTTTGCATCTGTTAATAACATTTTCCAATTATTTCTAACTATATCACATATGCCCCCTATATCATTACTGTATGTAACGAGCATTCGTGTCTTATTTCTATTATTATTATTTTTGCTATTTCTGCTATTGCCTTTGTCATTTTCATTCCCCATTCGTTCCCTCTAATTACTATCAGGTCTCTTAGAGAACCAAGGTTTAGCAGTGTCATCTCTATTTAGTTTACTATTAGGTATAACTTTGGCAAGGGTCCTCTATTTATAACCCCTGATTTTTAAATTATTTTCAAAAACATCCACTTCCTGATGGAATCTGCTATTTTTTGTACACAAACATGAAATTCTCTGTACTTGCCCTTTTACAATATTAAATGTGTGTCTGAGATGCATGCTATCAAATGCTAAAATACTATTCTTCCAACAAGTTTTTTTATATAAAGCTGTTTCTATAGCACCAGCTAGGTCTTTATTAATATGGACATCCAAATAATCTATTTCAGTGTCAGAACAATTCATGCAAAATCTGAAAAAAATCACTGGTCGATTCTGAGTATTTTACAAAGGACGCCGATTCTTCCTGTGTTCCTTTCCACAGAAAAAACACATCATCCACAAATCTAGTGTAATGACCTAATTGTGTTTTCCATTCGTGATGTGTGTTAAATATTACCATGTCATTAAACATTACCAAATAATAACCTCTCCCACTAGGATTAGTAAACCCACCAACAAGGAAAGTATCTTAGATTGGGTACTTATAAATAGCCACTCAAGCTTGTATACAACTGGGATGCTCCCTGATGACCTAAGTGATCATTCACTAACTTATATTATTAAGCATAAGGCAGAAACCCACCACACTACTACGTACAAAACAATCAGAAATAAAAAAACTTCAATCCTCCTAACTTCCTAAATTAACTTAAATCAGTCAACTGGTCAATCCTAAAAAATCTACCACTAGATGAAGCCATAACTTTCTTTAACAATAAATTCCTGAGCATCCTTGACTCCCATGCTCCTGCACGTACTATAAAGGCTAAATCTAATACTGCTCCATAGCTCGCAATGGAAACTAAGATAAAAATCAAACTAAGAAATATAGCCTGGACTAAATGGCGAACAACTAAAGCCCCCCTTGACCAAGTGAGATATCGTCAACTTAGAAATGATACAAAAAAAAATCATTTTGCTAGATAAAAAAAACTACTACCAGAACTTAAACACCAAAACAATCCCCAAATGTTTTGGGCAGGTATTAACTGACTTCTTCATCCAGAACAGTCTACTACTCCAACCCCATCAAACTACACCCATAAATCCCCAGAAACTGTTGCCACTGCCTTTAATAACTTTTTCACTGAAACTATTTAGTCCTTAGCTAACCAACTTACTCCCACCCTCTCTAACTCTACCACTAACACACCCACTTCTCATCCCCCCTTTAACTTCCAACCTGTCTCTACCACTTTTATTCAGTCCCTTATCAAAAAATTAAAACTGACCACTCTTTCTACTGACCTTCTTTCTGCAGAGTACCTACAAAAAGCTGCTGACACCATAGTATTTCCCCATCTCTGTCCTAATCAATAGAACACTAACTGATGGCACTATCCCCATCAATCTGGAAAATATCCCATGCTATCGTACTCCACAAAGGTGGAAGTTAAACAGAGCTACAGACTCATTGCCATTCTCTCATCAATAGCCAAATTAATGGAGAAGTGTGTTCATAAGCAGTTTGTGGACTATCTCATTCAGAACAGTCTGCTTGCCAACTCTCAGCATGGCTTTAGGCCACAACACAGCACCACCTCCACCCTCCTTTCTTTTACAAATACCATATTCCAAAATAGGAACAACAACAGGCTATCTTCAGCCCTATTTCTAGACCTGTCGAAGGCCTTTGACATGGTCAACCACAAATTACTCATTCATTCCCTAAAATCCATCTCCTTGGATAACTATGCTATTCAGTGGTTTCTATCCTATCTGAATGGCAGACAACAGGCTGCATTATGACAGGGCAAACTGTCCACCCTGCTGCCTCTCACCCTTGGTGTCCCTCAGTGCTCTAATCTAGGTCCTCTACTCTTTTCTGTCTTCATCAACAATCTTCGTGCTGCCATCCCTGATGTAACCTGCATTCAGTATGGAGACGATTCTACCCTGATCTGTACGACCTCCTCCCCTTTAGACCTGCAAACCTTAACACAAAACACATTTAACACATTTGAAAATTGGCTGTCTAATCACCGCCTGTTGTTAAATCCCAACAAAACTAAACTGCTCCTCTTTACCCCCACCAGTAGATCCACCCCATTTTTCTTCTCCATAACATCCAGCAATGGTACCTCTATCTCTCCAGATGACCATACTAAGCTTTTAGGAGTAATTGTGGACAATAATCTCAAATTTGATCTGCATAACAAACTATAAAAAACATTAATAAGAAGCTTGGCTCATTATATAGAAGCAAACCTTTTCTAACTCCATTAGCTACAAGTGCAATCGCCCGCTCACACCCACTCTCTACCCTGCTGTATGCCTCCCCCATACTCCAATTTGAGCAAAACTGCACTTAGTGAGCTCTCTCACTGTTACATCCATACTGCCCGATTTGCCATAGGCTCAACATACAGGACACATCACTGTCACAACCTTATTCTTCTCGGGTGGCTGGAACTGCCTAGCCTACTTCTGTTCAATCAGCTTATAGTAGCACACAAAAGCCTGTACCACTCTGGCACTCAAAAATATCATAATGTCATACAGTAATTCAAGCAACTATGATCATCCAATATACTGTTGGTCCACACTCACAAAGCCATTAACAGCTGGCGACTCCCTGTTTGCCACCATTGTTGGTAAAACTTGGAATTCACTTCCATCTAAACTTGCCCTCGAACCTTCTTTTAAGTCTCTTCAAAAAGGCCTCAAACAGTATTTTAAATAGCACTGGCTTTGTCCCTGTACTAACCCTGATTAATCACTACTTATTCAATGCCTTATTTAAATTAATATTTTACGCATCTCTTGCTCATAATAGCTTGCTGCAACCTGTTTTTGTATACTATTACACACTGTGTATATTGTGAGTACCTACTAGAGGTCTTTGTAAATATGTTTGACTCATATGTGTTATGTTCTGTGTTATCTGGAGCTTTTCTCCCTGGGCCTCCACTGAAAATGGACATTTATCCAGTCGGACTATCCCAGTCAACAAATGTAAAATACATAATAAATAAATGTCTTCCCAGTAAGCCATAACAAGGTTCACGTATGCATTGGCACAAGGTATGCCCATCTCAATACCTTGTTTTTGTTGATAATATTTCCCTTGACACAGGAAGACATTATTTTCAAGCACTAGTTATAATAGCTTGCATATCTGTTGAATCATATCATGGTCCAATCCTGCTTTATTTAATAAAACACTTTCTGTAGCTGACAGACCATATTCATTACTTATGACCGTGAGTAAATTATTCACGTCAAGTGTGACAAATAGATATGCAGATTGATTCTCAGTGTGTAAATGTTCACATAATGATGTCAAAAAGTGAGACGTGTCTCTCAATATCTTGGGGAATAGTTGTAATATGGGTTTCAAAGCACATTCTATCCATATGGATATATTTCTGTCACCCACCCCCTCCCCAATACTATTGGTCTAGGGGTGGGTACATGGGATCTTTATGGATTTTAGGTAATGCTTTGAAAATAGGCATGGTGGGATGTTCTATTAATAAAAGTGTTAATGTAGTCTCAGCTAATAGATCAACCTTTCCCATATTGTTTAAAGAAGTCTTGACCCTTTCAATGACCATATAAAGCATTACTGGAGATATAGAACAAAAAAGTTTTTTCTTCTTGTATTAGCAAGTGAATCCTGTCACAATAATATTCCTTGCTCATTACTACAACAGCACCGCCTTTGTCTGCGGATTTAATGACAATGCGTTCATCCTTGCATAGTATGTCAAGAGCTGCCTTTTGCTGCACTGTTAAATTAAAGTATTTATGTCTTTTTCTATCTTGAAGATATTGTTCTATCTCTTTCTCACACAGTTTTAAAAATATAACCATAGGATGAATAGCAGGTACATATGCACTAGGTTGTCTTAAAACACAAGTTATTTGTCTATCATCATTATTAAACATTTGTCTCAATATGACATTTTAAGCAAAGCACACAATATCAATAATTACTTGACTGTAATCGGATCCTGCACTGGTTATATATGTTAACCCTTTGTTTAAAACAGTAGTTTGTTCTGCAGAAAGTACAATACCTGATATACTATAAACAATATTGTCGTTATCAACAGTCAATTCGAGGTCCGTCGTCTCTTGTGTTCTTTGTTGTATTACATGTTCCTTTTCCACAGATTCTTCTTTTTCACTGGAACTGGTAGCATTGGAAAAGATGTATTTGGTTTGCCCAAAAAAAGTTTAGGTCGTGCTCCCAGCATTGTAAAATCACTCGTTATCAGTGGCCGCCATGGCCCCCACAAGTGTAGTCTCAAGAGATGTATTCTTGAGTTCCTCATTAGACGAAACAACCCTGCTCACTGTTGGTTCCTCAGCTGTAACCATGGAAATAGCTGTTTCAACAGTACATGTAGTTAATGTAGAGTTAACATTCTCAGCAAAACAGACTAACTATTAAGTTCTTTTACCAGCTGTTGGTTTCATGCTGGTTCTCTGTTTACATTATCAGTCATAAATTTGTCATGTTGCGTTCGTTTCTCTCATGGCCAGGTGAAAATATGACCACCAACAAAATCTCGATAGCCTCATGTTAGCTTCTTTATTTTAGTTTGTTGTAACCTAGTATCATACGCTGCTGCAACACAAAAAACACTCCTAAGTCTGTCCATATATTGTTCATCTTTGAACTTAGCCTCAATGTCTCTCTGTGAGGCCTCAACACTGGCTAATAATTCTCTTTTTTAAGGTAAAAAATATGTATGCCATGCTGGTTTTTAAACTGATGTCCTGCCAAAGTGCCAATAAATCAGGATGTGTTTCACCGTCAGCAGGCATACGTAACACAAGAAGGCCCCTCGGAACAATATTATGCTTAAGACAAGCCTCAAAATGAAATCTTTGCCATTGTAGGTGTTTTAATTTCATAAGGCTGTTTTGTAAATCTGACAACAAATTACAGAATTCAATCTCACCATTTATGTCCTTCTCCTCTTCTTGTGTCTGTTTAACCATGGACCAAATGTCCATGTGCAACAATAGATTAAAAGGTATATTTCCTTGTCCCCACTGTACTGTGGCTCTGTAAACTGAGTTTCACGAAAGTGCACTTTCGCTAAACTGGGTCTCAATCTTCTCTTGTTCGGTAAAGTGTAATTTCAAACATATATATATATATATATATATATATATATATATATATATATATATATGGATCTACTATATTTGGTCGAAAATGATTTCAGGCAGCCCACTTCACTGAAACTTCATTTGACTGAAAGCACATTTGGTCGAATTACATTTGGTCAAAAATGGTATTTAGCTCCTGCCCCACTGCAGAGCGACCCTGGAGTGAGAATATTCAGTAAGGAGGGTGTGGGTGGCACAGCCCCCCACCTTGGGGGTGTGGGGATTTAGCTCCCCACATAATTGCAGTTTATGCACTATTATATACATGTGTATCCATTAAAAATACATTAAAACATATAACATCAGTAAAGACTGGTGGCAAAATGTGGGGGGCTGTGCCCCCACACCCCCCCCGACTTTATATTCTCACTCCAGGGTCGCACTGCAGTGAGGCAGGGGCTATATTCCATTTTCAACCAAATGTAATTCGACTAAAAGCAGTATGTCAGTGTCTATGGGTCTGTAGGTGCATGAATGGAGTCAGATGATTGTGTGCGTGCGTGTGTGTGTGTCTGTGTGTGTGTGTGTGTGTGTGTGTGTGTGTGTGTGTGTGTGTGTGTGTGTGTGTGTGTGTATGTATGGAATGTGCATGGGTCTGTAGGTGCATGAATGGAGTCAGGTGTGTGTGTGTGTGTGTGTGTGTGTGTGTGTGTGTGTGTGTGCGTGTGCGTGCTAAGTCCAATCAAATGTGTGTGGGGGTGTTTAATACTGAATGGATGTGTACATCATGTGAGTGGGAATGTCTTTGAGTGTGAGTGTGTGCATGTCTGAATGTGTGCACTTGAGTGTGTTTGGGTGTCTGCGCCAGTGCAAGGTGTAAGCTGTTGCCATCCCATGAAATGAAAGAACTCATACTCTTACAATCTCATCAGCTGATATTGCTTTAATATAGTCATTCTAGTCCGAAATAGTATCGGCTGTTTAGAACTTAGTTCTCTTAAATTAAAAGCTTAAAAGCCCTTCAGGCTTTAAAAAAAGCAACAAAATCTTCAACCAGTTATGTGACATGTCTAAATGAAGAGGCTTTGATACTTGTATAATTCAAATACCTACTGTATCACTGTAACTCAATACTTAGTTTATTACTATAGCCAATGAACTATGTAAATATTGTGAGATGGACAAAATACTGTATCATTTCAGTGCAATAATATCAGTGTATTATCTGTGTATGGTCTGGGAATTACTGCAGAGGATTAAGGCCCTGAGCTGTTAATGAACTGTTTCCCATAGCCTGGGGTACATGGTTTGATTTTCTTTCCATTTCCATGTGCTTGCTGTGTGACTCTGAGCAAGTCACTTAAGCAGACAATTTTCACTGGTTGCCCCCGACCTGATAAGTGGCACTTACGTCCAGTGGGTTTACCAGGCTAACACATGTATAAAATAATAGTAATAACAACAGCAACAATAAATGTATCATTTAAATTGTACTCATTTGTTGTGTGCCTAGTGTCTCTGGACATGAATAAATAAATAAATGAAAGCTAAATAAAAGTTGAATGAATTTATGCAGCCTTGGCATCAAACCTTACTGACATTTCTTTCAGCATCAGTATCTGGCTTTTTCATTACAGGGACATCTCTGGAGCCTGTGCTTCTGTTTCCTTTATTTTCGTTTCCTTCTGTTTAACTACATTTTTAAGTTCTGAATCTGAATAATGAGCATTACTATGGGATGACATGCTCGACATTACTCGAGCATGTCATGCTCGAGCATTACTATGGGATGACATGCTCGACAAGCTACGCTGCTTCGCTAGAGACGGTTTACACCTGTCACCCTTAGGCTTTCGAATACTGGCCAAGGCTCTTACCACCCCCATTGTGCCTTTTTTAGGCAAGGCTCAAAAGACAAACCCACCACCATAAATAGCACAAGTAAAAAACTGAGGGTAATGTTACTCAATGCCAGAAGTCTAAACCTCAAAATGCATGCATTCGAGGCACTCCTCAATATGGAGAAAATCGATATATGTGCAGTAACAGAAACCTGGTTTAAGGCTCCAGAGAGCACCCCAGCACTACCAGGCTACAAGCCATACCATACATTTCGACCACAGAACCCGGACCGAAATACAAAAGGCAGGGGCATATCCATATTCATCAAGGATACCCACACCTCCAGGTTAGTGGCACGGCACGATGCTTCAGAGATCATCCACGTGCAACTAACAATGGGCAAAACTGCAATTCAAATTGTAGCTTGCTACAGATCACCCACCATGTCCCAGGACCCCCATTCCACATTTCTGGAAACACTGGGAAATATAAAGGTCCTACCAAACGCCCTAATATTAGGTGATTTCAATTACCCAAACATTAACTGGGAGGACTACTTAAGTACTAACTCCCTTGCCCAACATTTCCTAGAATTTATAAACTCAAATGCCCTGGATCAACTGGTCAACACTCCCACCAGAGGTGACAACATATTGGACTTGGTCATCACCAGCATGGGCGATTGGTGCTCCACACCGGAGTTTGATCTGACCATAAGCAAATCACTTTGGATATCCACATTCCACCCCCACCCCCAAACAAAGAAACCACCGTGAAAAACTTTACAAAAGCAAACTTCACACTACTTAAGACCGAGATGGAAAGTTTCAAAGCCCTCATGCTAAAGGATAATGCTGTCCAAGCTGCAAAATCCTTTACTAATGCATTCTATGGGTACCTACAGGAATGCATGGATCGTGCTATCCCAAGCAAAACCAAGACTCACTCCTCCAAGAAAAGTAAACCATTCTGGTGGACTCCTTCCATAAACAAGATATACAATAGAAGGAGGAAACTAGTACAGAAAAGAGTAAAATCCCAAGAAGGGAAGACATCCCTGATCAGTATCAGCAAGAAACTGCGATCCCTCATAAAGTCATCCAAGGCGAGCTTCGAAAGAAAAATTGCCAAGGACTCCAAAGATAACCACAATGCATTCTTTAGCTATGTCAAGAATCTAAGTGGCAATGCTCAGATCTGCTCAGAGTTAGTGCAGAATGTTACAAAATACACTGAACCGACTGATATCGTCAACATCCTGGAAGACAGGTTCAGCGCAAACTTCACCCTCATCTCACCCCCAAAAGGGCCCATAAGCATACCAGAAGAATGTAGTGCCCCTGAAATCACAGACACTCAGGTTAAAACAGCCCTCTCCAAAGCCAAACACACAGCATCAATGGGACTGGATGGTGTCCCAGGCTGCGTCCTACATGAGCTCAAAGACAAACTAACCCCTCACCTAAACACACTGTTCAAACTCAGCCTCTCCACAGGTTATGTACCCATAGAATGGTGCACAGCAATGGTCGTTCTACTCCACAAAGGTGTAGCCACAACAGTCCCCGGGAACTATCACCCTATAAGCCTGACTAGCTTGGTCTGCAAGGCTATGAAGTGCATCATCATGGAACTCATTAACAGAGACATTGGGAACCTCCAAACACTGGACCCTACCCAGTTCAGCTTTGTTAAGGGCAGATCATGAATCCTAAACCTGGTGAACGTTGAGACAGTTACCAAGGCTATAGACAAGGGAAAGGTGGTACCTAGACATCGCAAAGGCCTTCAACACCATTCCCCATTCTGATATTATAGACAAGCTCACCAGCCTGAACATAAACCCCTACGTCACAAGATGGGTTGCCAACTGGCTCATGAACAGAACCCAAATGGTAAGAGTTGCAGGAGCTAGGTCTGACTCTAAACCGGTTACAAGTGACGTTCCCCAGGGCTCAGGCCCAGGACCCCTCCTGTTCGGCATATACTTCTCAGATGTACAGGCAAGCACAGGAGGACTATGGCTGACCAAGTTCGCAGACGACTGCAAACTAGGGCTATAATTGACTCTCCAGATGACACAGACATCCTCCAAAATGGTCTCACTGAGACAGATACCTGGTGTCAAAATCATGGCCTCAAGCTAAATGCCAAAAAGTGCATAGTTATCCCCTTTGGAAAAAACAAAGAACCCACAAACTGCCACATAGGTGGTAGTCCCCTAAATATGGAAGACGTAATGAGGGATCTGAGGACTCAAGTAGATAGTAATCTCTCCTTTGACAATCACATTGCCAAAGTGGTTAGAAAATTCTTCTACATGGCCCACCTTATCACAAAAGGGTTTGCATCCAGATCAAAAGAGGTCATTGTGCCCTTATACTCATCACTCATCAGACCCATCATAGAGTACAATGCCCCATTTGGGATGTACCTTACAAGACACCTGCAACAGCTGGAAAGACCACAGAAGTACTTCACCAAGAGGATCACTGGCCTCAAACAGATGCCCTATGCAGCTCGACTGAAGAAACTCCATCTGTACTCGGTTGCATACCGCCTCCTCAGGGGTGATCTCTGCCTGATATACAAGGCCATGTCCAACCCAGAATTGATGGACATGCTCCACCTAAAGAAAACCTTATTCCCTTGAGCCACACGCTCTAGGGATCGAAACCTCACCACAAAAATAAATAGGACATGCTGGAGGGATAGATTCTTGCCCCAGAGATTTCCCATGCTTTGGAACAAGATTCCAATCTACATTAGGCAGAGGTCCTCGCTAACACTGTTCAAGAGAAACCTTGACGAGTGGATGGGAAACAGAAAGTTTACCTCGGGGATCACTTCAATGGCTCTGCTGGACAGAGGCACAGAAAACTAATCTGAGGGGGTGGTGAAAGCCAACACATTCTGGCTAGGCTTATAAATGCCTTCGGGCAGACAGCCTAGTACCTACCTATGAACCTATGAACTAGCCAGTAATACTGTTGATTTTTTAAGAAGGTAAAACTCTCTCCTTCTAGCCATCAGTACTTGTTTGAGGCTGAATAGTGCTTTGGTCACCAATCAGAAATTACCTTGACCTCATCATGTTTGTAGTTCACTCTTAAAATACTTGAATAAGTGTTGGGCTTCTTCCTATCCCTTCTCTATTTAGACTTCTTTTCAGGGTCTCATCTGAGAAAGTTTTAACCATTTGTATTTGCACTTTTACATCTTCACCTGATGAACTACATAATTTTAAATCATTCACAGAAAAGTAGATGAGGTATATTTAAACAAGGTTGATTTCTGGGAGTTAAAATGTAACCATAGCTTAATCTATTAAAACAACTTAATGGATTAAAGGCAAGGCAAAACAGTAGTAGCAAGGAATCACCTGGAATATTCCTTTCAATTTTTATTCCAGGGCTAATTTGCTATTTGTCATGTTTTAGCTTTAAAGTGGTCTGCCACAGTTTCATTGTCACTGCAATGTTTATGTCTATAAGAATTCCATTATGCATGAATTCGGGGATGCTCTTGAATGTTTTTTTTTCTTTTTTTGTAATCTGGCCATACCATGTTGAGATTCTTCTTTTTACAACTGTCTGTTATGGCTTTGTTTAACAATAGATGACCCTTTGTTCCCTATGACTTTATTTTATTAGCTTTTTTTTTCTATTACCATGATTGAATTTTTGTTGATGGTTATAAACTCTGTCTGCATCAACTCCAGTTTATATTTCAATAACATATTTTGACAGAATACAAGTATATTGGTCTATATTTATTAGGATGTCTTACAAGCTCACTCTTAAGGAGGAGTACTGTTTTACTTGCTTTTAACAAGGTTGGTGTCTGTGTGAGATGTGCATATAGGTAATTTTTACTCAGGGCTAAGTCTTTGTATAAAGATCTTAATATCTTTAGTCAGAAGTTAGGTACTGCATCTGTGCCCGGGATTTTCCAGTCAAAAACTTTTCTTAATTTTATCTCTGTTTCTCTGGCTGTTACTTCACCCCATTTCATATCCACCGTATTAGAACTCCTTACTGTTTCTTTGACCTCTTCTCTCCATTCAACATCTTTGTTATTATGTTTAGCAGGGTCAATGTAAATAGTTCTCCAAAATGTACTTATTTCTTCTTTTTTGGTGGTGTTTCTGTTCCTTTTGCTTTTTTCCCAATTCTCTGTAAAGCCTTTTTTGGGGCATCATTGAATTTCTTATTTTGTACTTTTCCTTTATAATTATGGGATTAGGTAATGCTGCTGAATGATGGACCAGTAGGTCTCTATCAGGAGGAACAACAGATGAAGTAGGTTAGATCTGAAGATAATATGTCACTAGACGATGTTCTGTAACCTTCTGTAGAATACTTTCTAAGTGTTTCTACCTGTGTTGATATTTTTAGTTTATTATTGGAAATAGTGTATGACAATTACTGGTCTGTTCTGATACCATATATTTCTTTTATAACATCTACCTAAGGATGTTTAATGATCTTTTCCCTTTTCTGTATTCCTCTAACTTCTAGTCTTAGTTGTTTTATGGTTCTCTCTATTTGATGCTTCCATGGTGGCATTCTACCACTGTTCCACTCATTTCCTCTTATTCTTTATTTTGGTGATCTACATTTTGGTAACACATTATCCTAAATTACATTAGCTACACAGTAGTATAACTTTTTTTATTTCTGTTGTATAGTATGAATTTCTCTTAATAGTCTTGTTTACTGTGTTCATCTGTTTTATCAGTCTTCTAACATTTGGGATCTTATTTACTGTTATCTACTTCTTTTTTCTGTCTTAATATATCTATTCATCCCTGTTAAGTCAAGCAGGTCTTCTCTTAGATGGTCATTTTCTTCTGGACTGAGAGGTTCTTGTTTTTGCTGTTTCCTACAAGTCTTCTACAGAAGGTTCCAGAACATCGTCTAGTGACATATTATCTTCAGATCTACCCTACTTCATCTGTTGCTCCTCCTGATAGCGACCTACTGTTCCATCATGCAGCAGCATTACCTAATCCCAGAGTTGTCACTGCTTCCCGCTCCTTCCCTTGGTTGTCAAGGTTCAACTGGACTTTCATGTGAGTCTCCTACAGAAGGTTCCAGAACATTGCCCTATGGCATATACTCAGATACATCTTAGTTGCTGCTCATGTATCTGGGGACACACTAGTTCATTGGGTTATGACATTGCCTATGTTGAAGTTTCCACACTAAAGCCTTTACTTTGCAGATAGTCTCTCACTTCAGCTATTTGTTTAATTTCTACCTCACTATTCTTTTGTTTTACATTCCCCCTTTGTGATCTTATTCTTTATATTGTGAAATTTGTTGGCATGTCTGGGTGTCTTTGCTTGTGTTTCTTTCCAAATATCTTTGGAGCTGCTTTTTATATTGATTAGTTTGGCTTTCCTCTCTGCATAAATATTGCGAAAATATCAGATCTCTTTTTTATTCACATATCCATATCTCTTTTTATACATTTTAAAAACCTTGCTCTTTAGATTTTCCTCACTTCTTCTGTTGCTTATTTTTCCAGGCAACCCAATATTTCTTCATCTAGATAATGTTTTTCCTTGATCTGTTGCATTAAGGAACTTACATTTCTACCTGGAACTTTTAATAGTTTTTCTTATGCAAGACTTTTATCTTACTGTAATTTCTCTTTCTCTTGCTACACAACCTCTGTATAAATTCTGGACTTCTGTGTAAGAGTCAGAATACATAATTTCTTCCATTCCTCAACATTCAACTTTATTGTGTCTGTGCCTCTTTCTTGGTCTGTCAGTTTTTTATGTGCTATTTCTTCTTTCTACCACTGGGCACACCTTCTCTCTGAGCTTGGCCTAACCATGGGGTGTTTTCATGACCTGAGGCTTCCACACTGCTTTCTTCCCATTCCTGGCACTGGTATATCTGCCAGGAGTGGTTACTTTTTATTCTAGGACCTGTGCACCCAGTCTTCTTTTTTTACTTTTTGACTTACCCTTCTGTGTGATATATAAAGTACAGCCTATATATCAGTGTTATCTTGGTGAGATTTTGTAAAAGCTGGGCCCATCCCATGAATGTTCTGACCAAGACTTGAGGATGAATTTAGTTCTAGCTGTACTACTTTCCTTTTCTTGCTGATTTCATTTCTCTATCCAGCCCCTTGTCTGACTTTGGGTTTATCCCAATAGGCATACACTTAAGTGTGTGGCTGCTTTCTGGGATAATTTTGTCCAGAGCATTCTAACAACTTCTCATGCCCACACTGTCCTCTTCCTTTCTGTTAGTGCAGTATCAACCTATATCATGTCAGTAGACTTCTGGTATTGCATTGGTGTGGCAAGCAGCAGTTTAGAGAGCTGTAGCCTGAAGAACTGATAAAACTGGGAAAGAATGCCAAATAAATGTCCTCATATTCATAAAAGGAACAAATGAGTGACGTATGTCTATCTAGGCTTCTTCTGTGAGAAAGATAAAGAAGAAACATGGAAACAGCAGAAGAATTTAACACAAGATATCCAGGCATGCAGAGATAGCATGGAAAATTGGAAGGAAAGCACCAGTGCAATTACAGAAGTAGAACCCCCTGATGTCTGTGAATAAAGTGTAAGTGAAATGGAAGATGTCCTTACTAAACACTTGGAGGATATTGCAATAGTCCAAGCCTCTGAGAAAATAGTCAAAAAAACACTCGCACTCTATGAATGCCACTTAGGAGAAATAACAGACAAAATTGGTGGAACAGAGAGGTAGATCAAAGAGATATAATTTGAGGTTTATAGAAGAAACATAAAATGTTAATGAGAATGACTGTAAGTTCTTCCTGCTAGACTGTCTTCATGAGTGGACAGGACCGTACTGAATTAATTAAAAATAGTGTGCGTACAGGACTAATACACATAGGACAAACATTGCCGAAAACCAGAGATGATCATAGTTAAGCTTCAAACATATCACCTAAAAGAAAACACACTTCTATCTGTGGAAAAAAAGGAAGAATAATAAAAACTGGAGAGTCCAGAATATTTGTGGACAATAACTGTTCAGGCCCAATTTGAGAAAGGAGGAATGGTTTAATTCTATGCTCCAAGAAGTATAGGAAGAGGAATCTATGAGTCAAGCTTCTTTACCTGGCCATTTTTGCAGTCATTTACCCATGTGGAGCCACTACCTTTCTTGACCCCAGAAAGCTCCTTGAAGATCTGAGATAAAGAGATGGGGAAGTCTCCCCTGGGCCAAGCAGTGATGTAACCACACAAGAAAAAGGTAAAAAAACACCCAAATTACCAATAAAGACTTCGGTGGAAACTTTTTCCAGTCTTCCAAAAGAAGATGGAGGATAGAAGTAAATAAGTAAAAGAATTTACAAAAAAGAATTGTAAGATGGCAAAAGACATCATGGAAGAGACTGTCGTCAAAGATGAAGAGAAGAATTGTTATTGTATCCACAACTAGGAAGATCTGTCCAGTAACATGCCTCCCTGTGCTGGATATGGTGTCAGAGGAAAATCTGGGTTGCTTCATGCAGATTGTAAAATGTGAATAGTCAAAAAATGGACAAAAATCTGTGACTGTATAAGGACACAACTGTAAGTACCTGGTAGAGATAATAGTCACAATTTTGGAGGGAAGTGGAAGGGACAAATCAAAAGGTTTGCACAATAATCCCTCTGCATGTTGGTGTAAAGGGTTTGAGCAACAATGTTACAGACCACTGGAGTGACAGGCAAAATCAGGGGGCAAAAGATGGGGGAAAATCCTATGCTGGACAAGAGATACCACCCCCAGATAAGAGGGGATGTACACATAGGGGAATGAGCAATGAGGGTAATGGAGATAGAACATAATATGACCTGGTATTTGCAAAGTGGTGGTCTACTGTAGGCCCTGCAGTACATAACCACTCAGGGACAAAATGGTACAAGAGATTCCCATGGTTCCAGGGAACAGCCAAATGAAAGATTACAGTGAAAATATAGAAATTTTGCTATAACACGGGCTTAAGAGTAGGAGAAATAAAAATGGAGAATGCAGGGAGGAGTCTTGAAACTAGGGTGGAACAGAACGAGAGCTAATGTTGGATTGGTGGATACTTAGGTCTGAGAGGCAGCCCTTGGTTGCTGACAAGTGGGCAGGCCACTGGTGCTCAATGAAAAGGAGACAATCCAGTTATAATAGCTTATACAGAGTGCAAAAATAAGGGTAACAACAGTGGAATTACACCAAATTAAAACTTTAATAGGAAAATAAAAGCAGCTTAAATAAATAAGATACAGTTCTAGAAGGGGTACACATTCTTTGCAATTGCAAATGCAATAATCAGCTGTTAGCACAGTATGAATCAACATGGTCACTAGACAGATGAAGGAAGGATATCACAGTTACAGTCTCTAGCACCAAAGCCACAGGCCCAAAGGAAAGTATTACAGGTTGATTAGGTCCTTATGAGTGCTGGGAGCCCAACTCAGTCTCAGCATTGGTTAAAATGATGGGATCTGGAAACAGAATAGTGAAAAGAGGAAAAGTTCTTAATTTAGACGGAACAGAGGAAAATAGGGAGAACACTGTTCTCATGTGGAATAAGTAACTGATAGCTTGAAGAGTTGCAGGGGAGGCTGCATGATTGGGCCTTAGCAAAATGCATCTGTACAGGCAATAGCATTTAATAAAACCTTAGGAGAATTCAGAAGATTGAGATGGGAAGCCACTGAAATAGAAGAGCAGTAATAGCCATTCAAAGGCGAGGTTAGTAGGGTTCTGGGTTTAGGGGGAGGATAGGAAATGAATATAGGTAATATGGGCAAAATGAGTTTGGAGGTATTAGTACAGTAAACCCAAATAGTACATAAGGCAATGTACAAAGCTCCCTGAACTTACAGGAGCTTGGAACAAGCAGGCATTTTTCTAAGGTGAAACTGAAAGCTTTAGCTCATCACAGCTCAGCAGCCAAACATATTAGCTGTACAGTATTTTATATTGTTATAAGACTGTTTTGTAGAGAAATGAATGAGATGGGCAGGGGTCAAGTCAGAAAATTACATTTAGAGAACCTAAAACCATAAATTACAGTAAACTGAATCAATGGAAAGATGAAACCACTAGAAGACAAAGGCTCACATATAGGTAGGGCACACAGTAATCAGCAGTGAAGATAAAGGACATGGGGATGGCTTTTTCACACAAAATATGTAATTAAACTTAATGTATTGGGGTGTGAATGAGCTGATAGATAGGGAAAAAAGAAAGTGTGTTACTGTACACTGCAAAAGGAAACAGACATTGCCCTATTACAAGAAACTCACCTGAACAAAATGAAATATGCGATTGTGATTAGAGTTGTTAAATAGGATGTACTAAAGTGTTAAAAAATTAAAGGAAACAAGGAGTTGCAATCCTTATTAAAAAGGTTATTAACCTACAAATAGAGGAAGAGAAAAAAGCTAAAAATGAGAGATTTGTTTTAATCAGAGGAAGATGTTTAGGGTTAGGTATTACAATGATATGAATGTACTTACCCCATAAGGCCAGCGTGAATAAAATAAAACAGGTAACAGGGATGTCATATCCCATAAAAAGGAATGTCAGTAGTGGCAGGAGGCAGGAATGTAATAACAGATGTCTTAGTTGCAACTGGTGGCCGAAGGTAAAGCAATATACAGAGAGAAAAGAGATATCTGGGAAAGTAGATGCAATTGTTTGGAATTCAGGACTTAGGGAGTTTATAAGAAGCAAACACAGAGAATAGTTATTATACAGGAAAACATGGAACTTGGCAAGCCTGGATAGATGTTATGTAACAAAACATTTGGGATTAATACATAGAGTCCTAACCTATCCAATTGCAGTATCAGATCATGCAGTGGTCCAGTTTGGAATAAAAATGCTTTACTTTAGCAATAAGAAAAAATACTGGCACTTTCCGGCTCATTTAATGAAGCAGTGACTAAATGTGACACTGCTGAATAACAGAGAGACCTTGGACATGAGTAAAACAGCAGTAGGAAAGGTATAGGACAGATGTAAAGGAAAAATAAATTACCTAATTGCAGGAAATGGAAAAGACACATGGGAAATAAGTAGGATCAAATATCTGAATGCTATAATAATAATAATAAAGGATTTACAATACGAAATAAAAGAGAAGTAGGAGACTGTGATGAAGAGTTGTGGCAGGTAAGAGCTGACATAGATTAAGTGGATTAAGCAGACTTTTTGATAAAGAAAAAGTGGACAGAATGGTTGTTAAAATTATAGACCCATAGACAGGGAAGTTAGAATCAGAGCTGAACAAAATTCACCTGATACAAGACTGTAATGCATTGCTCTGTAAAGCTGAGAAAGCAGTAGAAATAAGAGTGGGGACATGAGGAAATATCTTAGTAGCTGGATCTGCCTAACTTAATGGTGGGAGATTGCAGAAAGGTAATAGGCAGGGTGCAGGAGAGGATATAAATGAAGCTCTCAGGACTCTGAAAAAATGGAAAACACAAGGGATAGATGGGTACCAGTGGAGGTATAGAAGATAAAAAAAAGTACAGAAAGTTTGGTCACGATTATTTAACTATATTATAGAAGGGGGAGACATCCCCCTGCTGTTGGACAGAGCAATAAAGGTACTGATTCCTAAGGAATGGAGAGATAGAATAGACATAAAATCATACAGGCCATTATCTAGTTTGAATCATGATTACAAAGTATTCATGACAGTGTTAACTAGGTGGCTGGCTAAGGTGCTGCTGGAAGTAGTAGGACTGAACCAGTGTGGGTTTGTCAAGCACAGACAAAGGATGCAGTTACAAAAAAATAAATAAAACCTTAAGATGGTAGGATTAGATGCTGAAAAGACTTTTGATAGAGTGAGGCGGACTATCCTGAAGGAAGTGGTAAGTAATTTCGGTTTCCAAGACAAGTAAGTGGACAAACTTAATATTCAGGGTTTACCAATGAGTAGCTTTCAGATAAAATAAGTAGAAGGTGAGGACAAGACAGAGGTGCCCTCTGTCCCTGTTCTTATTTTCTTTATATTTGGAGCCGCTGGCTAGAGAGATAAGCTCAAAAAAAAAAAAAAAAAGGAATGACAGGAATTTTAACAGAAAAAAAATGGCCTATTTACAAGGGATGTCATACTGTACCCTAGGAATCCAGATAAAGACCTGGAAATCTTAGTTGGTAAAACTCATAGAATACAGTGATCTGACAGAGAATACAACAAATGAACATAAAACAAAAGCAGTAGTCGGGAATTGTGCACCAATGTATGAATAGATGCAGACATTAGGCACCAACATATGAACAGGTACGGAACTTTCCATACATCTAAGGTATCTGGGGACATATCTGGGAGTCAACATAAAATTTGCAACCAAAATGATGTGGAAGGAAGTAATTGATAAAATTATCAATAAACTAAGGAAATGGAGTTTAATGTTTCTAAGACAATGATGTTTTATATTTATGGGCCTAGACAGCAAACTACAAGCCATAAAAGTGTTTGTAATTGCATTAGTGCTTTATGTATAGCAAGCATATTGTTATAGCCCATATAGCCCAAGGCTATTTAGGCAAAACTTAAAACAGAAATGAAATTTATAAGGAAATATGAGAGAGAGAGAGAGAGAGAGACAGAGAGTTATATGGGAGAAAATCCAATGCCAATTAAAAAGGAAGGTCTGGGAATGCCAGATTTAGAGGAGTATTTCAAAGCCACACATCTAAAGATGATTTATTTAGCTCTGGATGGTGCTTATTAAGCAAAATGGAAGCTTATGATGTTGCACCAGAAAAACCTGGAAATAGACAAGAGGATTGGAAGTATGGTAGATTATGAGTACTGATAGTAGGAATAAGTATCAATGGGGCTATGTGGCCTAGAGAGTCAATCAGCTTCTTAAGGTAAGGTTAGACAGTAGGAGACAATTATTCTGCCAACAGGGGAATTGACTCTCAATGATCAAACACAAAACAGAATTAAGGAAAAGTAGAAACCCAGAACCAAGATTTTGGGAGCAGCTATTAATGGACTGGATTTAAAGAAGAGTTTAATCTACATAATAAAAATTATTTGGCATATGTGGTTCTGTCTGCAATCTGTCAAGGGCAAATATATGAGAGGAGAGGGACTCTAGACATCCCAGCTATTTTGTACTATTTAATAAAGTTTGGATGCCCCATCAATATTTAAACTTGTAAGTAGGCTTCTCAAATAAGATTATAAATGAAAGCATATTCATCAAAAAAAAAAAAAAACTTAAGGCAGTATTGGAGCCACAAGATACAAAGTTATATTTTGGGAAATGAATGGTAAGAGCTTTGTAAAAACCCTAGATACTTAACAAAATTCAGGAGATTTAGGATATTCACTACAAAGTGTCTCCATAGATTTTTCCAAACATCAGATAGGTTGACTCATATGTTCCCACATGTGGCAGACATGTTAGAGTGTGAGAAGAAGGTGAGAGGAACTTGAGAGCACATCTTCTGGGTATGTGAAAGGTTGTGAAAATTTATGCAAACTCTTCAAAATCTGATATATCAAATACTGGGGGACACTTAAACCTCACAAAGGAACCAAAACTTTTAAGTTGGAAAAATGAAACTTTCCCAAAGAATATTAAAGCATTCATAGCCTTATTAATTATAGTAGCAAAAAGGGAATCACTAGATATGTAAAAATAAGGATGACCCAAGAATGCATAAAGTAAAGAAATTAATGGAGGAGGTCAAAGAAATGGAGTTGAATCGGGCAAAATAAAATGGAGGTAGATTATTGATCTACAAATGGGAAAAATGGGACCAGAGAATATATATAGGGGAACTTAACTAGACTTTAGAGAAATCCAGCTGCTACCTGCTCTGAGCTCTACAAGGCTAGACATACTTTAAATGAGTAAAACAAAAAGAGGATTAGGAATTATAATAGGATTGTGTCAGGATGTACACAGTAGTGAAGGAACATGTTTGTTCAAGAAGGTTTAATTTAATAAAAAAAATGTTTCATTTGTTAAATGCACTTATGAGAAAAATTGGAATCCCTAACCATGGATCATGTACAGATGTTAGAATAAAAATGAAATAATACGCAAGCTTACAGAAAAGTTGGGGAGCTCTCCACTAGTCACTTGTCACACCCAGCATTAAAATAAAAACTTTTTATGATGTTAGCGCTTTCGAAGGGCACTATGTCCCAACTTCTTCAGAGAAAATCTAGACATAAAAGCACACCTTTATATATACATATAAAATTAACTAATGATTGTCCAATTATTCAGTCAGTATGCTCATTCATTATACATTGTTTCAGCTAAACAACAATATAAAAGACCTTTTTACTTGCTGCCAACTCAAACCCTATATATTGCAAAGACATTATTGCTCAAAATACATGGACAGTTATTACAAATTCTAAAAGATACCCTCTTAAAAGTAATTAAATACTATATTAACTAAACAACTTAACTCAGGTGTATCCATACTTATTCAACTGCTTTAGTGGGAAGTGAATTAAAAATGCACATGGTACATTTGTAATAATGTTAACCATAAAAATGTATCCTAAAAATATATATACTAAAAACTGTATAAGCAAAAACCATATACAAAAAAAACATATACCATAGTATATAAAGACATATAAAGACATGTGAAGACTACACACATTACTGATATTGTCACAAAACGTATTTTGTTATTCAAAAAATAGTTGTGCAAAACAGTTGCAACACTGTTATACTTGTTGCTAAAGCATATTCAAGCCTCACAACATCACCTGTGTAAGGACTTTAATTTTAATATGCTACTAATCGAGACATATTCGTTAAGCCCAGGAAAGGTATATGCAGAAGTCCTAATCTGCCATAATAATTCTTGCTCTTCTAGAAGTAGCTGAAAGGGTCACCCTCTTGGATCTAAACGAATTGGTTGTAATACTATAAAAGTAAACGTGTGTGGGATTCTCTTTTATGTGTCTAGCAAGGACGTTATTCATATCAGCCCTACCTATACTGTAATTATGTTCATATATTCTTTGTTTCAACCTTCACTCGGTTTTCCCTATATAAAAAGAGGGACATAGCTCACAACATGCTGCATAGACTACTCCTTTGGAGTCACAATTGTGTCTACCAATAGGTTTATATGTTCTATCCCGAATCTTAATGTCAATACCCACTTTGATGAATCTACATTGTGGGCATGCTCCACATTTCCTCATTCCTAATGGTTCACGTTGCATACTTCTACTATCTTTACAGCTACTCCTTTCTAACATGTTTTTGAGATTTGAGCCTCTCCTATATGTGAACCCGGGTCTAATACCCAAAATTTTGGAAGTCATTTGATCATCAAGAATGATAGCCCAATTCTTAATAACAATTTCCGTAATGGACTGAGAGTCCAAAGAAAAAGTTCATAGTTTTGTCCTAGTAGTTCTTCTGTGTGTGTGTTACTCTGGTCAAGAGCTTCAACCCTATCATTATAAATCCTTCTTGAAAGTAGTGGCCTAAAATGCCCTGACTCCCTCTTTATTTTAACCTCCATAGTAATGTCAGCCACCAATCTATTTGGGTAGCCTCTTCTCAGGAACATGGATTTTAATTTTTCGCATTATTCAAAAAAGTCCAAGGATTTATATACTGTTATCCCACAGATCTTAGGGATAGCTTGGACAAGGGAATTCATGCTTTATAAAAAGGCTGATGACAACAAAGTTTACCTGGTCGAGGCATTGCTTGATTTGGTGCTCTCTAATAACTACATTATGTTTAATAAGGAGATCTTCTTACAAAACACTGGGGTAGCAATAGGTCACCCTGTGGAGGAAGTTTCGCCAACAGTGTCATGGCATACTGGGAACAAAACTACCTCTTTAACAACAGCATGTTTCAAGAACACGTCCTTTGGTATACTAGATACCAAGACGATATGAGCCTTATATGGAAAGGTGGGGTAGATCTTATACAAAGTTTTGTCACAAACATAACTGCCATGACAGACTTCCTTGAATTTACATATACTAAAAGGTAAAAAGTAAAAAATGCACCAAGATAACACACAGCAAACGTTTAATCACAGCAAAGTACAAAGTGGTAAGCGCTTTCACAACCGAAGTTGCTTCATCAGACACCACAGTAAAAAATGCACAGGTTTAAATAGAGATTCTAAAATGCCAATTAATCAATAAAAATCACAAAATGATTAAGTAGCAGTGAAAAACAATTAAGCCTCATGCTCAAACTAAAAAAAAGCATTGCTTAAAAACATTGTACAAGAAGGAATCAAATACTATACATGAGAAAGCACTTAAAAAACTTATAAAATCATAATAAAACATGGAAAAATACTAGGCAGGAAAAAGTTAAATAGAATACTTGGAAACTAATAGTTAAATAAATTAGACTAATTTTGAAAGAACTTAGCTAATCTTAATGCTTGAGATGTCTAGCCTTTAAAAAAGGACCAAGGAAGTAGTAGCATTCAAACCAGGATACTTTTCAGCATTAAGTTTCAAAATCCACTTCTGTTCATGTCCCTCTGTGATATTCTCAATGTCACCACCTCTGGGGTTTCTATGAATATGTTGTAGAACAAAGAACTTAAAGGAATGAGAACGGCCATTGGACATAACATGATTGGCTAGAGCATTTGATGGGTTATTATTACTAATATCTCTTAGGTTGTCTAGAATATGATCTTTAAGCATTCTATTTGTTTTTCCTACATAAAAAGCAGGACATTGTACACAAAAACAATAATAGACCACATCTGTAGATCTGCAATCAGTGTATTGATTAGTGTACAAAGAAAATTTCCTAGTAGGATGTACATATTTATTTTTGCTATATATAAATTGACAAGCACTGCAATTCCTGCATGGAAAAGTACCATGCCGATTGGATCTAATAATAGTTCTAGATAATTCACCATGACATAGATATTGTTTAAGGGATTTATTATTTCTAAAACTAAAAATAGGAGAATGTCCGACCTTGTGTACCAGTCCAGGCACTTCTTGTAGCAAATACCAATGCTTTTTGACTACATCTAAGTATTGATTGATGTTACTGGAAAACTGAAACACCACTCTAAAATCATTACTAGTTTTTTTGGTATATCTTGTATTGTCAACAGCATCACCAGCATTAAAATAAGGTTTACATCTAGTGCTTCTCAGTTTCCAGGCATTAGAGATAGTCTGTTCAATGTCTGCAAGCGAGTATCCCCTATGTAAAAATTCTGTTTTTAAATTAGATAGGGCAACTACTGCATCTTCATCTCTACTATGCAGTCGCAGTGTTCTAAAAACCTGACCCTTGAGCACGTTCCTAGGAACGTGTCTAGGGTGCATACTAGATTTGTACAAAAGAGTATTTTTTCTAGTGGGTTAAAAATAAATATTACTGCAAAGACTATTTAAAACAGATTTACTAATCTGCACATCAAGGAAACTGATGTCAGTGTTGGAACTATGGTAAGTGAACCTTACAAAATCAGTAGTTGAATGCAAATATTCCACAAACTGTGCCAAATCAATACCAGAGCCTCTCCACAGCATAAACACATCATTCACAAAGCGGACGTACCAAAGTATTTGTCCAAAGAATGGATTATTGTTTGACAACACATTTTGCTCTTCCCAGCTGACCAAAGCCAAGCTGGCGTAGCTATTTGCACATGCAGTGCCCATAGCCACGCCAACTTTCTGCAAAAAGAATTGCTCCTGGAACATAACAATGTTGTTCTCTAGGATAATCTCTAAGAGACTACAAATCAACTGTATCTTAGTGTTGGTGAAACACTTATTCACATAAAGAAAATCCCTAACGCTGTCAACACCCCAGGTGTTAGGTATACTAGTGAATAAGGATTCAATGTCTAATGTGACAAGGACAAAATTCTCATTAACATCAACACTTTCCATTCTATCATAAAGCCTTTGTAAAAACATCTTTGTATCCTTCAATATTGTATGGCAGTTTGCCAACAAACCATGTAAAGATCCCTCTACGTAAATAGAGAGAGGTTCAGTACACCACTCAGTGCCTGAAACAATAGGATGCATGGGTGGAGATAACAAATTTTTGTGTATTTTTGGTAGGCCATATACCCTGGGAACAAGTGGTTTATACACATTAAAATACTTAAAAAGTGAATCATCTATTAAATTCGTGATTAGTAAATCAAAAATTAAAAAAGAAACTTTATCTATAATAGCGTTAACAGTAGGCTTGGAAATGCATTGATATGTATGCGTATCAAGTAAAAGTTTCTCCATTTGTGTGACATATAAATCCTTGTCCATTAACACTATACCACCTCCTTTATCTGCCTGCTTAATAACTATTTAATGTATATTTTGTAATTCTTGCAGGGCTCTGTGTTCATCTACTGTCAAGTTATAAAATGACATACTAGTATCAGTTAAGTTGTTTAATTCTCTAAAAGCTATTTCACATACATCTATGAATCGTTGAATACCTGTTGGTAAAGCTGGAACAAAGGTACTAGGTTTTCTGTATATAGTATGTCCTTTATTACCTGCAGTAGTATCTGTAGGAAACAAACACTTCAGGGAAAGACTTCTGCCAAGTAGTCTTAAGTCCTTCAACATTTCTGCTGGGTCGGCCTTCCTTGCAGGAATAAAGGATAAACCTTTATTAAGAACACTAAGCTGTTCACTATTTAACACAAAAGAAGAAATATTTATAACTAAGTCTGAGACTACATGCATCTCTTTTTGGATTGATGAGCTATCACATCCATGTGCTGGCTCTTGAATGTCTTGCCGTTGTGTGTAAAGCTCTTCGACTGAGCTCTGTACGGCAGGGCTGTTCTCAAAGAGTAGTCCACCTTCTTTGTCTTGTCTAAAAAAACACTTGTTTCCTTGTTTAGTTCTTGCCCTTGAGTATTATTAACTACAGATACATTTGAAGTTGAAGGCATTACTGCTGATGCGTAAGTGGGACGCACATCATTAATAAACTTGTCAGTGGTAAAGGAAGTCTCCAAACTGCTAAAAGCAGTAAAAGAAGGTTGCATACCTGGTTCTGCTTGCATAGCATTCATAGATACGGGCGCCACAACTCCCCGATCGTCTGTAGTAGTAGGAACTTCCGATGTAGCAGTAACAGGAATTTGCAAACCTGGTTCCACTTCTGTAGCATTTGTAGATACGGGCGCCATAACTCCCCGATCATTCATAGAACCGGAAACAGGACCAGAGGAGCCAGTCGTGTTTCCCTGCGATGCAGTATTTGCATTAAAGGGACCATTACTTTGAATAGATGTAGTTTTAACTTCTTTCGGCCAAGAAAATACATTGTTTCTTGCAAAGTTGGTTTTATCTCTATTAAGATAAGTTTAGATAACTTAATAGACTGTAGTTTCTTCTCATAAGCAACTATATTATCCTGTAGCTGACTCATTTTGTTGAATGTAATATCACAAGAAAAATTGTCAGTGATTTTTGTTTCAAGATCCATTGTTGAATACTGTTATACAAGCTGGTATGGATGAAACTTTTTCTAATCAACAACGTTTACCAGAATTTTTTCAGCAATATAAGAATCTAGAAAATATGATGTATAAATACAAGAGACTGCAATGGCAGAGGTTACATCTTCAAGCTTCGTTGGAAGCCAAAATTATTCCACGAGGCTTAAGAATTCTGAATATGCCCACTTATGGTGATACATATCCAGTCCTGCTACGTAAATGGCAAGAATTAAATTTACAATTTAGTTCTCAATATATGGAACTTTTAATAGACTTTTTTTCACCTATTGAAGCTGACTTAAAAGCACAGATTATTGATCTTGAAACAAAAACCAGGTATGCAACCTTCTTTTACATAGCATGTTTCTATGGAGTCAAGCTGATAAGAGGACATAAAAAAACAGAATACATCTTACTTTCAATGGAAAAAATAATGTTTTCTGAAAGTATTCACATTGTTTTCTACATCTGGGAAAGGAATAAAGATAAGACAAAAAACAGACACCACTTAGTATAAGTAGAAGCACAGGCTGTACCATGCATTTTAGCATGGGTTACCTTAATTATAGGTCAATTAAAGCCTGTGAGTGTTATTAGGAGGATGTACTTAGTTTTGTGTGTTTGTGTTAGGTTAATAGGTTATGGGGATGTTTTTGTGTGTGTGTGTGTGTGTGTGTGTCTGTGTGTGTGTGTGTGTTTGAGGGTTTTAATTAAAACAAAACCGGAAGTATACCCCTCACTGGTGAGATCAGATCACAAACTAATCTCGCTGGAGGTCCTCATCCCACCCCCACCTGAAATAAAAAAGACCACAGTAAAGAACTTCTCGAAAGCCGACTTCACACTTCTAAAGACTAGTGTGGTCTCCTTTAAGGCCCCCGAGCCGACGGAAAACAGTACTCAAGCCGCTGAATCACTTACAAATGCCTTCTACCAGCACCTGCAGGACTGCATGGATAAGGCAATCCCAAGCAAAACAAAGACTCTTTGTACCAAGGCAAGCGTCCACTCTGGTGGACCCCAGCCATAAACAAACTCTACAACAAAAGGAGGAAGCTACTACAAGATAGAGCAAAATCCTTAAAAGGTAAGACACCCTTGATCACTATAAGTAAAAAACTAAGAGCTCTCATAAAATCATCCAAAGCAAATTTTGAGAGAAAAATAGCTAAAGACTCAAAAGACAATCATAAGGCCTTCTTTAGCTATGTTAGAAACCTGGGAGGAAACTCCCAGATATGCTCAGAACTAGTTCAAAATGATGTGAAGATTACTAATCCTACAGACATTGCCAACATACTGGCTGACAGGTTCCGTGCAAACTTCTCCCCCTGCCCCCCAAAAGGAGAGATATCTATACCAAACGATTGCAGCCCCCAAACATCTCCAACGCCCAAGTGAGAACTGCTCTCTCCAAAGCAAAAAACACAGCATCCATGGGACCTGATGGTGTCCCCGGCTGTGTGCTCCACGAACTCAACGAGGAATTAAACCCACAGCTAGGACAGCTGTTTAATCATAGTCTTACCTCTGGATACGTACCCAGGGAGTGGTGCACTGCAACTGTGGTCCCACTTCACAAAGGCGGTGCTTCCACCGACCCTGGAAATTACCGGCCCATTAGCTTGACAAGCCTTATCTGCAAAGCCATGGAGAGGATCATAATGGACCTCATAAATAAAGACATAGGGAATTTGCAGACTTTGGATCCATCCCAGATGTTCTTCGTTCCCCATTGCTGCAGTCCTTACTATTGGGTATAGTCCGCCGTCCAGTCGGCCCGAATACCAGAGTATAAGGCTGACGTCGGTCAGGGCGCATTAGACTGACGTCAGTACGTCAGGGTACTAATGCGCATGACCGACGTCATATCCTCAGTCTTTTTTGCCGCATGGTCCGATGCAGAAGCAGTTTTGCGAGTGCAGGTTGGCGTTCTGAAATATTTCCGAAACCGGAGTTTCAGACCGAAACAGAGTTGGCTAAGTACCCCGTTGGGGAACATTTTGGTTTTTTCTTGCCTCAGTATTTAACCGGATGTCAGAAAAAGTGAATAACTGTATTTCTTGTGGGAAACAGATACCTCATAGGGATTACCATACCTTGTGTATACCTTGTTTAGGGCCTGAGCACGACGTTGTTGGTTGCCGCTCTTGTGCTAGGTTTAACAAACGCACTATTAAGAGGAGGTTAGACTGTGCCAGGTTAGTGTTTGGGAAGCGTTGCAATTATAAAATGCCGTCGGATGCTCCGGCGCTTCGCCCAAGAAGCGCAAGGACAAAACAGCGAAGCCTAGGGTTGATGAACCGGCAGTGCGGGACGTCGGTTCTTTAGAAGGCTCAGTGGAGCCAGAGGTTTTGCCAGGAGTTTCCATGGAGTCTCAGGCAGAAACTTTACTGTTACAGGATGTGCCTTCTCAGGAGGTAGGCCAGGCTGAGGGGCTTCTCAGGTAACTGTTCTTCCCTCTCTTCCCAAGGTAGTTAGAGCCTCTCCTTCTGTTGCCAAAACTTCTTTGAGAGGTAGGCCAAGTTCAGCTTCAGTGGGGGCTTCTTCTAGCATTTCGGGTTCTGTACCTAAGAAACATATGCTTAAAATGGCAGAAGATTTGATTACTATGATTAGAGGTTCTATGCCCCCTCCTGATAAGAGGCCTAGGGTGGAACCGGAGTTTGATAGTTTTGAACAGTGTTCAGAGGCTTCAGAGTCTTCTGCGGAAGACTTGCAGGAGTATCCTACTTATTCTGATTCTGATGTGGATGATTCCACTCCTACAGCTTCTCCTCCTGAGGATTTCTCATTTTCAGAGACTCTGCATTCCATGAGGGAGCACTTTAAATGGGAAGGCCAGGATTACTCTGATTCCAGGAAAAGGCTTAGGGAATTCTTGTTTCTACCCCAGCATAGGCCCTTAGCTATTCCTCCTGTGTTGAATGTGGTGGAAGATGTTTTTGCAGAGGCTTCCCTGAACCCTGACTCTTTGCCTCCTGCTCCTGTTAAGCCTGATAGGTATTATAGGGTGCCCGAAGCTCATAAGTATTTGTTTAAGAGTCCTAGGGCGGACCCAGAAACTATTTCTCAAGGGCCTAAAGGTGTTAAGGCTTCTGTGGTTAAAAATCCTGTTCCCACTGATAAAGAGGCAAGGGCTTTGGATAGGTGGGGAAAGAAAGTGTATACTTCTTCCACTCTAGCCATGAGAGCGTTGAATTGTCAGTTTCACATGCTAAAATATCAGAATTATCTCCTTTCACAATTAAAATCTAAGGTGGATGCTTTGGCGGAAGGTATTGAGTGTAAAGAGTTGCTGGATTTGGTTCATGTGTCTGAACAAGTGGGTAAGCATTCTTTGCAATGTGGTTTTGATGCTGTACAGGCCTCCTCGAGGGTGGCTGCTACTAGTTCTGTTCTTCGCAGGCATGCCTGGTTGAGGGATCAGAATTTAGCTGAGCATGTTAAGACAAGGATTTTGGATGCTCCTTTACAGTCTGATGTGTTGTTTGGATCGCCTGTGGAAGCAGTTTTAAAGAAAATGGAGGACAAAGCTAAGTCTATGCAAACTGTTAAAGATTTTTGCAGGTGCAGCCACCGAAGTTTAGTAGAAATTGGCCTGCTAAGGGGTGGACATATCCTGCTTATGATTCCCAGTCTAGGGGTAGGTCTAGACGTGGTAGGGGCAGGGCTCAAGGTTCTTTTAGGCCTAGAACAGGGAGTTCACCTGCTCAGACTTCTGGTGAGGGCAGGGGTCAGTCCTTTCGTAAACAGACCCAATGACCTGTCTTTTCAGCTGCCAGTAGATTCTCGTCTGGCAGCTCCTTTGGGAGGAAGACTGTCTCTTTTCAAAGAAAATTGGGATTTAATTACTCAAGACAAATGGGTGTTGGATATCATTCACCACGGTTACAGATTTTATTTCCATACAATGCCCCCTTTCAAAGGCATGCCAGACGTTCCTCTTCCACAAAGAAAAGAGGCTCACAAGCAAGTTTCTCAGTTACTCCAGATGGGGGCCATTCAGCCAGTCTCTGTATCAGAAAGGGGCCTAGGATTTTATTCTCGCCTGTTCCTAGTACCAAAGAAGGGGAACACGTGGAGACCAATTTTGGATTTATCTCTCCTCAACACTTTTCTGGACATTCCCAAGTTCAAGATGTTGACGTTACAACAGCTTTTACCTCTGCTGGGCAAAGATCACTGGATGGTAACTTTAGATCTCAAGGAAGCTTACCTTCATGTGCCTATAAGGCTAAGTTGCAGGAAGTATCTGCGGTTTCGAGCTGGAAATTCTCATTATCAGTTCTCTGCATTGCCCTTTGGCTTATCTACTGCGCCCAGAGTATTCACAAAGGTTCTGGCTCCAGTGATAGCTTACTTCAGGCTTCAAGGAATTCAAATCTATCCTTACTTGGACGACTGCCTGATTCTGGCTCAAGAAAAGGAAGACCTTCTACAGCATCTGGAATATGTTATAGCAGTGCTAAGATGCCTAGGGTATTCTGTGAATGAAATAAAGTCCAGTCTAGTACCCTCTCAAGACATGTGCTTTCTGGGTGTGAGACTGAATACAGCAGCCCAGATGGCCTTTTTAACCCCGGACAAACAAAAGAGTCTATCTCTTTACTTCCGTCAACTATCTCATCAGTCCGTGCTGACTGCAAGGACAGTCCTTCAAGCATTAGGGTTCATGGCATCTTGTATTCTGGTGCTTCCCAATGCCAAACTGCATATGAGGAAGCTACAATGGTATCTCAAAAATGTATGGACACAGCACTGCCAGGATTTGGACACTGTCATTCAAATAATACCTTGCCTTCAAAAAGAATTTTTGTGGTGGGCTCAGGAATGTCACCTAAACAAGGGACTCTCTGTGACCCGGCCAGAGGCGAGTCAGATTTTAACGACAGATGCCTCGGACATTGCTTGGGGAGCTCATCTAAATGGAAAGTGGATACAAGACAAGTGGCCTGCCAGACTACAGCATCTACATATCAACATGAAGGAGATGTTAGCAGTCCAGTTTGCATTAATGGCTTTCAAGGAGTTACTTCTTCCAGGGCAGGTGTTGATTCTAACAGACAACACAACTGTCATGTGGTACATCAACAAGCAAGGGGAACACATTCTTATCCTCTATGCAGGCAAGCAATGATTTTATGGGAGACTGCGCTAAGCTTGCAACTAACTCTTCAGGCAAGGTTTCTGCCGAGCACAGAACTCCTTAGCAGATGTGTTAAGCAGACAAATCATGGATCCCCACAGTGGAAACTGGATCTTCATGTATTTCAAAATTGACAGTGTCATGGGGAACTCCAGACATAGATCTGTTCGCTTCTCCACTAAACCACCAGCTGCCACAGTATTGCACAAAGGGGTTTCATCACACAGCTTGGAAAGTGGATGCTCTGTCTTTCAGTTGGAAAAACCTTCATGTGTATGCCTTTCCTCCTCTGCCTCTTCTTCCAAAGGTACTATTAAAGGTCAGACAAGACAGGCCAAGGATGATTTTGATAGCTCCAGATTGGCCTCGGCAACACTGGTACCCACTACTACGGAGTCTGGTAAGGAAGCCTCCATGGCCTTTACCTCTGATTCCTCATCTGTTATCTCAGAAGGATGGTCATCTGCTCAATGTCAAGCTTCACTCTCTTCATCTAACAGCCTGGCATATTCTGTGTTGAAACACAGCAGGTCTCAACTTCCTCAACAAGTTTTAAATGTGATTATGGAAGCTAGAAGACCTAGTACAAGGAAAGTGTACGCAGAAAAATGGAAGAGATTTTTATTTTGGAGTACAGCAAAGAATTTGCAGGTTTCTGAGCCTAATTTGAGTGTGGCTCTTCAATATCTTACTGAGTTATTGGACAAAGGTTTGTCCTTCTCTTCCATTAAGATTCATGCTGCAGCAATTTCAGCTCACTATGATTGTGACCCACCATTGTTTTCGCATCCTTTGTTCAAGCAGTTTCTTAGAGGGGCAAAGAATATAAGACCCCCACGTAGAGCTCCTACTCCTGCTTGGGATCTCAATTTTGTGTTGGAAAAACTTACTCTACAACCTTTTGAGCCTCGGCTACTGCTGAATTGAAATACTTGTCATGGAAGACTGCTTTTCTGTTGGCTATTACTTCTGCAAGAAGGGTGTCTGAGTTGCAGGCCCTTATGGCAGTAGAGCCCTTTTGATTTTCCATAAGGATAGGGTATCATTACGTACTAATCCTTCCTTTATGCCTAAGGTGGTTTCTAGTGTGGCTTTAAACCAAACTATTCATTTGCCTGCTTTTTATGCAGACCCCAAAATAAAGGGGAAAAGATTTTGCACACTTTAGATGTACACAGGCAATTGCGTTATTATTTAAGCAGGACTAAGGATTTCAGGCAGTCTCAGCAGTTGTTTGTTTCTTTTGCTTTGAGTTCACAGGGCAAGCCTGTGTCAAAACAAACTATTTCTAGGTGGATTGGCTTTTGCATTGCATTTTGTTATTCCCATCATGGCAAGGAGATTCCAGCTGGGATTAGGCCTCATTCCACTAGGGCTACTGCCACTTCAACAGCATTTCTAAGGGGTGGCAACTAAGGATATTTTGGAAGCAGCTACTTGGAGTTCAGTGCATACTTTCTCTAAGCATTATCACCTTCCTATCTACTCTAAGTCTAGGGCTGGTTTTGCCACAGCTGTTTTGCAAGGCATGTTGTCAGCTCCTGCTTCTTTATGATTTGCCAGCCTCCCTTACCTCTGCTTTGGGATTCTACCCAATAGTAAGGACTGCAGCAATGGGGAACGAAGAACATAGTACAGTTTTGTACCTACCATAAATGTAGATGTTCGAGGATCCCCATTGCTGCAGTCCAATTTACCCTCCCTCCTTCCCCTCTGTGTTTAGGGGTGGTTGTGTAGGTGAGGTTACATGCTTATATTTTTGTATATATTCTTGTATATATTGTACATATTTTTGGTGCAGGTATTTTGGGCCTTGTCTTTTTAGGGTCTTCTGACATCTGGGGCAAGAAAAGACTGAGGATATGACGTCGGTCATGCGCATTAGTACCCTGACGTACTGACGTCAGTCTAATGCGCCCTGACCGACGTCAGCCTTATACTCTGGTATTCGGGCCGACTGGACGGCGGACTATACCCAATAGTAAGGACTGCAGCAATGGGGATCCTCGAACATCTACATTTATGGTAGGTACAAAACTGTACTTTTAGCTTTGTCAAAGGCAGATCATGCCTTCTAAACTTGGTTGACTTTTTCGAAACAGTCACCAAAGCCATTGATGAGGGAAAGGCAGTCCATACAGCCTACCTCGATCTGGCGAAGGCCTTTGATACAATACCCCACTCGGGTATCATTGAAAAACTCATCAGCTTAAATGTTAACCCATACATCACAAGATGGGTTGCAAACTGGCTGAGTGACAGAACCCACAGGGTCAGAGTTGCTGGCGCCATGTCAGACTCAAAGCCTGTCACAAGTGGTGTACCACAGGGCTCAGTCCTGGGCCCACTCTTGTTTGGCATCTACTTTTCCAGTACAAGCAAACACAGGAGGGTTATGGCTGACAAAGTTTGCAGATGACTGCAAACTGGGCCATAGTAGAAAACACATCTGACACAGATATCCTTCAGAAGGCTCTCACAGAAACGGATAACTGGTGCCAGAGCCATGGCCTAAAGTTAAATGCCAAAAAATGCATAGTCATACCCTTCGGGAAAAACAAGGTTACCCCTAGCTACCAAATAGGTGGCAATCCACTGAGTACAGAAGAAGTTATCAGGGACCTGGGGACCCAGGTTGATAGTAGTCTGTCATTCGACACCCATGTAGCTAAAATAGTTAGGAAGACCTTCTACATTGCCCACCTTATCATGAAGGGATTCTCATCTAGATCAAGGGAGGTCATAGTCTCCCTATACTCATCACTCATCAGACCAATGATTGAGTACAATGCCCCATTCGCAATGTATCTGACCCGACACTTGCAGCAGCTGGAGAGGCCACAAAAGTTCCTCACCAAAAGGATAAAGGGTCTCAAACATCTGTCCTATGCTGCCTGACTGAAAGAACTCCAGCCCTATACAGTCGCACCGCTTGCTCAGAGGTGACGTTGGCCTAGGATACAAGGCGATCTGAAACCCAGATTTGATGGATATGCCTCACCGCAAAAATCTAGATCCATCAGAGCCACAAGGGCGGAGACTTAAACCTCGACACGGCTATTAATAGGACGTGCTGGAGGGATAGATTCATCACCCAAAGACTCCTATGCTGTGGAATAAAATCCCGGTATATGTGAGGCAGAGCACCTCGCTGGCCTTGTTCAAGAGAAATCTTGACCAATGGATGGGAGATCGCAGATATACCCCAGGGATTACCTCAGTGTCACTGCTCAACAGAGGCACAGCAAAATAATGGGTATAGTTCCCCATACTAAAGGGGTGGCGTAAGCCACAAAACTATGGGCTAGGCTTGTAAATGCCCTCGGGCAGATAGCCTAGTATGAACCTATGAACCTATGAACCTAAAAAATCTTGTAAGATGTGACATAGGTTCAAATTGATATGACAAGAAACAACTATATAAAAGATCAACCTGCCAAACATTACATACATACATACAAATATTTCAAGCATGGGCATTAATGCCCTTCTAGTCTGCCAATATATCAAAACACTTGTTCCCATAATAAGTGTCCAGGCTATTCTTAAAAATATCCAAATTAGTACTTGCTTTAATGTAATTTGGTAGTCCATTCCATGCATCAGCTGCTCTCTCAAAGAAAGAGTTAGTACACTTCATATTCCTACAGAATCTTCTACATAGGTTGTCTAAAGATTCTCTACTACTTTTTTGATAACCCCAAACATTCCCAGAGGTAGTTGTCTCTAAATGCCCTATGTACCTGAATAAGATCTCCTCTTAGTATCTGTAAGAGGCACTGTACAAGTTCAGATATTTTAGTCTTTCATAATAACTTAAATTTTCAAATGCTTGGATGCCTTTTGTATATTTCTGCTGCACTCCTTCCGGTTTACTCATGCTTGTTTTCTGATAAGGTTTTCATACTGTCATTCCATACTCAAGCTTAGGTCTATGTAACTAACAAACAATGACTTCATCATTTCTCATTTAATAGACTTTATAAATCTTTGTATACAACTTATAGTTCTATAACTATAATTAACCAATTGGTTGATATGATTAGAAAAATTAAAAGCTGAATCTATCCATATGCCCAGGTCCTTAAATGAATCTACAGTTTCAATCACTGTTGTTGTTGTGTCTTTCGGCTTTTCCCGGTTAGGGGTCGCCACAGCGGAACTTCAATCACTGTGTGCTGTATTAAATATTCACCTTTCAATTTATGTCTCACAAATCCTATATGGTTAATTTTTGATGTATTTATCAGAATGTTATTCTCCTGTGCCCAAATGGTCAATTTAGTCAAGTTCTTTTGCAGACATTCCTTATCTGTAACACGTTATCAGTTTACCCAATTTCAGGTCCTCTACATATAGACTGTAGAACATCTCCGATGAAAAAGTTAGGTCTGGAAGATACAATATAAACAAGTAAGGGCCTAGGACAGAGCCCTGTGGGACATCCTGCTGTAACCAAGAATTTCACCTGTCCATATGATACTTGCCATGTCCTATTTGTAAGCCATGCAGCTATCCATCTTATCAAGAGTACATCAATAGCAAGTTGTTCTAATTTATTGATCAGTGTTTTCTGTATGACCCTGTCAAATGTTGAAGTTAAATCTATATAAATTAAATCACAGCACACTTTTTCATTCATAGCTGATTTTATATTGTTATAGAACATCATGTTACGGGTGGTAATAGATCTATTTTTAACATATGCATGCTGATATATGGTTTCAAGTCCCAACCTGTCCAATTCTGACAATAACTTATCATCCTTCTGCATTGATTTTGTACAACATGAAAATAGACTTAAAGTTCTGTATGACTCAGGGTTTGTCCTACTAGTGTATGTATATGCATGTAACACAAAAGCTGAAACTAGGCATTTAAAAAAACTATTATCCATAACAGGTGAGAATAATAACTTATTATAATGGCAAGACTTTCCATATTATATTTGAACTTGAATGGTCTCACAGGTATGTACAAAAAAGAAAGAATGGTGAACTCTATTAAGAAATGCAGAATGCAAATAGCTATGCTAAAGGAGACACATTTGGATAGAACTAAACATGTGAATTTGATAAAAAAAGGATTTCAGAATAGTTATTCAGCAGAATATCTGGGAAAAGGGAAAGAGGAATAGGATCATAGGAAGTTACTAGGCTATTGGCCCTGAGGCTCTTACAAGCCTAGCCAAGAATTTAGCTCGTGCTCCAAGAAATCAGCACCCTATACCATTGTCCAGCAGGGACATGGGTGGAATCCCAGGGGTGTATTTTCTGTTCCCCTCTAGTTATCCAGGTTGTGCTTAAAAAGGTTTAATGAGGTACTTGGCTTTATGTGGAGAGGGAATCAATTCCACAAAATGGGAAGTCTCTGTGACACAAATCTGTCCCTCCAACAAGTTCTACTGATGTCACAGAGCAGGTTGAGGTCACACATGTGGGTTACTTGAGTGAATCTTGACTTGCAGATATGCAACTGTCCCATCAGGGTGGGGTCTGAGATTTCTTTGTATGCCAGACAGAGGTCACCTCTGAGGAGTTTGTAGAAGATTAAGTAGAGGGACAGGGCTTTTAGCCCATTTGTGTAGGGTAGATGTTTGAGGCCCTGGATTCTACGGGTGAGGAACCTCAGCGGTCTCTCCAGCTGCTGCATGTGCTTTGTTAGGTACATGCCGAAAGGGACATTGTACTCAGTAATCAGTCTTATAAGAGAAGACTACAGAGATGTTATGACCACCTTGTCCCCGGATGATACCCTTACTAATGAGGTGGGTCATGTAGAAAGCTTTATGTACAATGGAGGCAATATGGTTGTCAAAAGTCAATTTGCTATCAACCTGGGTGCCCAAGTCCATCACGACTGATTGCATGCTTAGTGCCTTATTATCAATGTGATAATCTGTGGGGACATTATTCTCCCCAAAAGGGATAATGATGCATTTTTTGGCATTCAGTTTGAGGCCATGTTTCTGGCACCAGTCATTTGTTTGGGTAAGACCCACTTGGAGGATGTCCACATCACTAGGGGAATTGATGACAGTACCCAGCTTGCAGTCATCTGCAAACATGGTCAGCCATAGCCCACTAGATTTGGCGTGCACCTCTGAGAAGTATATCCCACTTTCCTGGATTTTAAATGAATTAAAGCATCTATAACATTCGTGGTGTTTGGTCTACCTTCTTCATTTTATTAGCTTAAATGTTAACCCATACATCACAAGATGGGTTGCAAACTGGCTGAGTGACAGAACCCACAGGGTCAGAGTTGCTGGCGCCATGTCAGACTCAAAGCCTGTCACAAGTGGTGTACCACAGGGCTCAGTCCTGGGCCCACTCTTGTTTGGCATCTACTTTTCCGAAGTACAAGCAAACACAGGAGGGTTATGGCTGACAAAGTTTGCAGATGACTGCAAACTGGGCGCCATAGTAGAAAACACATCTGACACAGATATCCTTCAGAAGGCTCTCACAGAAGCGGATAACTCCTGCCAGAGCCATGGCCTAAAGTTAAATGCCAAAAAATGCATAGTCATACCCTTCGGGAAAAACAAGGTTACCCCTAGCTACCAAATAGGTGGCAATCCACTGAGTACAGAAGAAGTTATCAGGGACCTGGGGACCCAGGTTGATAGTAGTCTGTCATTCGACACCCATGTAGCTAAAATAGTTAGGAAGACCTTCTACATTGCCCACCTTATCATGAAGGGATTCTCATCTAGATCAAGGGAGGTCATAGTTTCCCTATACTCATCACTCATCAGACCAATGATTGAGTACAATGCCCCATTCGCAATGTATCTGACCCGACACTTGCAGCAGCTGGGGAGGCCACAAAAGTTCCTCACCAAAAGGATAAAGGGTCTCAAACATCTGTCCTATGCTGCCCGACTGAAAGAACTCCAGCTCTATTCAGTCGCCAGCTTGCTCAGAGGTGACCTTTGCCTAACATACAAGGCCATGTCAAACCCAGATTTGATGAATATGCTTCACCTCAAAAAATCTAGATCCATCAGAGCCACAAGGGCGGGAGACTTAAACCTCGACACGGCTATTAATAGGACGTGCTGGAGGGATAGATTCATCACCCAAAGACTCCCTATGCTGTGGAATAAAATCCCGGTATATGTGAGGCAGAGCACCTCGCTGGCCTTGTTCAAGAGAAATCTTGACCAATGGATGGGAGATCGCAGATATACCCCAGGGATTACCTCAGTGTCACTGCTCAACAGAGGCACAGCAAAATAATGGGTATAGTTCCCCATACTAAAGGGTGGCGTAAGCCACAAAACTATGGGCTAGGCTTGTAAATGCCCTCGGGCAGATAGCCTAGTATGAACCTATGAACCTATGAACCTAAAAAATCTTGTAAGATGTGACATAGGTTCAAATTGATATGACAAGAAACAACTATATAAAAGATCAACCTGCCAAACATTACATACATACATACAAATATTTCAAGCATGGGCATTAATGCCCTTCTAGTCTGCCAATATATCAAAACACTTGTTCCCATAATAAGTGTCCAGGCTATTCTTAAAAATATCCAAATTAGTACTTGCTTTAATGTAATTTGGTAGTCCATTCCATGCATCAGCTGCTCTCTCAAAGAAAGAGTTAGTACACTTCATATTCCTACAGAATCTTCTACATAGGTTGTCTAAAGATTCTCTACTACTTTTTTGATAACCCCAAACATTCCCAGAGGTAGTTGTCTCTAAATGCCCTATGTACCTGAATAAGATCTCCTCTTAGTATCTGTAAGAGGCACTGTACAAGTTCAGATATTTTAGTCTTTCATAATAACTTAAATTTTCAAATGCTTGGATGCCTTTTGTATATTTCTGCTGCACTCCTTCCGGTTTACTCATGCTTGTTTTCTGATAAGGTTTTCATACTGTCATTCCATACTCAAGCTTAGGTCTATGTAACTAACAAACAATGACTTCATCATTTCTCATTTAATAGACTTTATAAATCTTTGTATACAACTTATAGTTCTATAACTATAATTAACCAATTGGTTGATATGATTAGAAAAATTAAAAGCTGAATCTATCCATATGCCCAGGTCCTTAAATGAATCTACAGTTTCAATCACTGTTGTTGTTGTGTCTTTCGGCTTTTCCCGGTTAGGGGTCGCCACAGCGGAACTTCAATCACTGTGTGCTGTATTAAATATTCACCTTTCAATTTATGTCTCACAAATCCTATATGGTTAATTTTTGATGTATTTATCAGAATGTTATTCTCCTGTGCCCAAATGGTCAATTTAGTCAAGTTCTTTTGCAGACATTCCTTATCTGTAACACATGTTATCAGTTTACCCAATTTCAGGTCCTCTACATATAGACTGTAGAACATCTCCGATGAAAAAGTTAGGTCTGGAAGATACAATATAAACAAGTAAGGGCCTAGGACAGAGCCCTGTGGGACATCCTGCTGTAACCAAGAATTTCACCTGTCCATATGATACTTGCCATGTCCTATTTGTAAGCCATGCAGCTATCCATCTTATCAAGAGTACATCAATAGCAAGTTGTTCTAATTTATTGATCAGTGTTTTCTGTATGACCCTGTCAAATGTTGAAGTTAAATCTATATAAATTAAATCACAGCACACTTTTTCATTCATAGCTGATTTTATATTGTTATAGAACATCATGTTACGGGTGGTAATAGATCTATTTTTAACATATGCATGCTGATATATGGTTTCAAGTCCCAACCTGTCCAATTCTGACAATAACTTATCATCCTTCTGCATTGTTTTTGTACAACATGAAAATAGACTTAAAGTTCTGTATGACTCAGGGTTTGTCCTACTAGTGTATGTATATGCATGTAACACAAAAGCTGAAACTAGGCATTTAAAAAAACTATTATCCATAACAGGTGAGAATAATAACTTATTATAATGGCAAGACTTTCCATATTATATTTGAACTTGAATGGTCTCACAGGTATGTACAAAAAAGAAAGAATGGTGAACTCTATTAAGAAATGCAGAATGCAAATAGCTATGCTAAAGGAGACACATTTGGATAGAACTAAACATGTGAATTTGATAAAAAAAGGATTTCAGAATAGTTATTCAGCAGAATATCTGGGAAAAGGGAAAGAGGAATAGGATCATAGGAAGTTACTAGGCTATTGGCCCTGAGGCTCTTACAAGCCTAGCCAAGAATTTAGCTCGTGTTCCAAGAAATCAGCACCCTATACCATTGTCCAGCAGGGACATGGGTGGAATCTCAGGGGTGTATTTTCTGTTCCCCTCTAGTTATCCAGGTTGTGCTTAAAAAGGTTTAATGAGGTACTTGGCTTTATGTGGAGAGGGAATCAATTCCACAAAATGGGAAGTCTCTGTGACACAAATCTGTCCCTCCAACAAGTTCTACTGATGTCACAGAGCAGGTTGAGGTCACACATGTGGGTTACTTGAGTGAATCTTGACTTGCAGATATGCAACTGTCCCATCAGGGTGGGGTCTGAGATTTCTTTGTATGCCAGACAGAGGTCACCTCTGAGGAGTTTGTAGAAGATTAAGTAGAGGGACAGGGCTTTTAGCCCATTTGTGTAGGGTAGATGTTTGAGGCCCTGGATTCTCTGGTGAGGAACCTCAGCGGTCTCTCCAGCTGCTGCATGTGCTTTGTTAGGTACATGCCGAAAGGGACATTGTACTCAGTAATCAGTCTTATAAGAGAAGACTACAGGGATGTTATGACCACCTTGTCCCCGGATGATACCCATACTAATGAGGTGGGTCATGTAGAAAGCTTTATGTACAATGGAGGCAATATGGTTGTCAAAAGTCAATTTGCTATCAACCTGGGTGCCCAAGTCCATCACGACTGATTGCATGCTTAGTGCCTTATTATCAATGTGATAATCTGTGGGGACATTATTCTCCCCAAAAGGGATAATGATGCATTTTTTGGCATTCAGTTTGAGGCCATGTTTCTGGCACCAGTCATTTGTTTGGGTAAGACCCACTTGGAGGATGTCCACATCACTAGGGGAATTGATGACAGTACCCAGCTTGCAGTCATCTGCAAACATGGTCAGCCATAGCCCACTAGATTTGGCGTGCACCTCTGAGAAGTATATCCCAAACAGCAGAGGCCCCAAGACTGATCCCTGGGGTACACCGCTTGTTACAGACTTAATACTTATATTAATTGCTAGAGGAGCAACAATAGTGATAGAAAAGGAAAAACAGGTTTCCTGAGACAGACCTTGATTTCCTCCTGAATATTAGGAAAAAAATCTTGGCAGGTGGCAGCCTTATCCTTTGAAATAAATCTAACATACTTACTTCTTATTTTGAAGACTGTTAGAAATGTCAATATGAACTTTTGTAATTTGTACAAATGCAGTTGCAGGTAATTAGACTGCACGTTTGCTTTCATTTTCTATGAAATTCTTAATGTGAAATTAAAAAAAAAATGTCATTTTCGCAGGAGCGTGAGAGATCATCACCAGCATTTAATCTTCATATTAATGCCTTTTCGGACAACAGTGGAAGTGCCCTTCAACTTTTCTGTCAGCATGAAGGAATAAAGGTACATAATCAACTTCCTGTTTGTGTATGTGGTATCTTTATGGATTATTCAATAAATTGTAGAGTGGTTCCTACATGCACTTCAGTAAATAAAAGATACGATTAAATAATACTACAATTAATTCATTATTAAATATTAGAAAAAAGTCTCTATCCTAAACGTATAGCAATCTTTTAGAGAGAAAACATAAGCTAGGTCTTAAATGCTGCTAGACAATAGGCAAAATATACATTGTCACCTTGATTAGAGATAATTAGAGACTGAACATGCTCCAGAACCAGCAGGAAGGTAATGTAAAGATAAAGTCCAGTAAAAAAAAACAAAGTCTGCCACTTCATGCAGCAAATTGAACTTTAATGAAGCCCGAACAGGAAAAAAGAAAAGGGCTACCATTTTTTACTCTCACTTATTTAGTGAGTGTAAAATAAAAAAAAGGGAAATTAAACAAATCCAACCTGCAACTTGCCATTTTACTTAAACCTCTCTAAGCACAGTTTGAAAAAGCCATATTTATTAAGGTAAAAAAATAAACAACAAATTCAATTCTGTGTGTATATGTGTGTGTGTGTGTGTGTGTGTGTGTGTGTGTGTGTGTGTGTGTGTGTGTGTGTGTGTGTGTGTGTGTTAGTTAGAGAAAGAGAGTGAGACAGAAGTACATATCTGAATAAGCTTTGAATCAACACACATTATTTGTTTGTTGACATTAAGTTCTTATACAACTTATATTTTGAATGTAAAAATACTTTCTCCAACAATTATATATGCTACAGCAACTTTGAAACCTTGGGAGGAGGAACTATTTTACATCAAAAATATAAAAATGTATATAATAAAAAAAATTAAACAATTCAACAGATATCCCATTTTCTAAGTGCAATAATGCCCCCCAGGGTGGGTGTTAGGGGGAAATAATGCCCTCTCAGGTGTGTAGAGGCCTTCTGCTTACAATCTCAGACCACGTAACACCCCTGGGCGGGCATTATTTCCCCACTAATGCCCATCTTGTCAGGCATTACTGCTTGCTAAACATTGACCATCACAGCTGCTGGATGTTTAGAATTAGCTGCCTGTACAATGCTGCTATGCAGTGCTTTTGCATTGCATTGAAGAGCAAAATATTGGCAAATTCTGATTGTTTGATGCAGTACAACACCCAGTAATTCATGTACAAAATATTGTTATATTCAGTGGCTTAAGAAAAACAGTGGACTCCTGGAGTTTGCTTCAGAGTTTGATAATCTACCCAGCAGTCTGAGAAAAGAAAACAAAAAAACTAAAGTAAGAAAGAATAAAAATGACATACTGTGAAATTGATGACTGAGTGGTAAGAATGCTACTCTTTGACAAGCAAGTAGTTCTCCAAGCAGGTCTGAGAGAAGCATCAGTACAGAGTATTGTGACTGATATGAGGTACACACTGCACAATGTTCCATACAGCATTGTCAACAAAAGGTTACCTCTAGAGTAAAGTTCATAGGTTCATAGGTAGGTACTAGGCTATTGGCCCTAGAGTCTATACAAGCCTAGCCGAAAAGGTACCCTGGCTTTCACCACCCAAGAAAATTATTTTCCTGTGCCCCTGGCAAGGAGAACCACAGAAGTGATCCCCAGAGTGAATTTCCTATTACCCATCCAATCATCAAGATTTTTCTTGAAGAGTGCTAATGAGGAGCTCTGTTTGACATAGATAGGTAGTCTGTTCCAAAGTATGGAAAGTCTCTGGGACAGGAATCTATCCCTCCAGCATGTTTTTTTTTATTGTGGTGACAAGGTTTAGGTCCTTAGAGCATGTAGCTTGGAGGAGTTGGGATTTCTTTAAGTGGAGCATGTCCAACAGCTCTGGGTTTGACATAGCTTTGTATGTTAGGCAGAGATCGCCTCTGAGTAGGCGATATGCGACGGAGTAAAGCTGGAGTTTTTTGAGTCGGTCTGCATAAGGCATCTGTTTGAGGCCAGTAATCCTCTTTGTGAGGTATTTTTGCGGCCTTTCCAGTTATTGTAGATGTTTTTTGAGGTACATACCAAAAGGGGCATTGTACTCTATAATGGGTCTAATGAGTGATGAGTAGAGGGGAACAATGACCTCTTTTTTTCTGGATGAGAAACCTTTTGTGATGAGGTGTGCCATGTAGAATGATTTCCTGACCACTGTGGCGATGTGATTATCAAAGGAGAGACTACTCTCCACCTGTGTCCCAAGGTCTCTTATCATACTTTCGGTGTTAAGTAGACTACCGCCTATGTGGTAGTTCATGGGTACAGAGTTTTTACCAGAGGGGATGACAATGCACTTTTTGGCATTGAGCTTGAGACCATGGCTTTGACACCAGGCATCTGTCTCAGTGAGGCCCTTTTGTAGGATGTCCACATCGTTAGGAGTTTCAATTATGGCTCCTAGTTTGCAGTCATCTGCGAATTTAGTTAGCCAAAAGACCTTCTGTGTTAGCCTGTACTTCAGAGAAGTAGGTACCAAACAAGAGAGGACCCAGGACTGAACCCTGTGGTACTCCACTTGTCACTGGTCTGAAGTCTGATTTGGAGTCTGCTACTTTCACAGTGTGGGTTCTATCAGTAAGCCAGTTGGCAACCCATCTTGTGACATATGGATTTGTACCTAGTTTAGTGAGTTTATCTATAATTCCAGAGTGGGGGATGGTGTCAAATGCCTTGGCGAGATCTAGATAGGCTGTGTGAACCACCTTACCCTCATCTATGGCTTTGGTGACTGCTTCAAAGAAGTCTATTAGGTTTAGGAGACATGATCAGCCTTTTACAAACCCGAACTGTGTGGGGTCCAGACTTTGGAGATCTCCAATGTATTTGTTTATGAGTTCCATGATGATACATTCCATGGCCTTGCAGACCAGGCTCATCAGGCTAATGGGGCGGTAGTTCCCGGGGTCTGTTGTGCCCCCCCCTTTGTGGAGTGGGATAACCGTCGTGATGCACCATTCAATGGACACAAAGCCTGAGGTGAGGCTATGATTGAATATAGTACTTAGGTGGAGTGCCAGTTCATTCTGTAGTTCGTGTAGAATGCAGCCTGGGATGTTGTCAGGTCCCATGGATGTTGTGTTCTTGGCTTTGGAGAGTGAGGTTTTTACCTGTACAGCCGTGATTACAGGAACTTTGCATTCTTCTGCTATAAAGATGGGCCCTTTAGGGGGTCAGAGGGGGGTAAAGTTAGCACTGAACCTATCTGCCAGGATGTTGGTAATATCAGTTGGTTCTGTATATTTAGTGTCATTGTGCTATAACTCAGAGCAGATCTGAGTGTTGCCATTGAGATTCTTGACATAGCTATAGAATGCTTTGTGGTTGTCTTTAGAATCAGTGGTGATTTTGTTTTCATAACTAGCTTTGGAGGATTTTATGAGGGATCTCAGCTTCTTACTGAGGCTAACCAGGGAGTTCCTCCAATCGTGGGATTTTACTCTTTTTTGCAACAGTTTTTTTCTTCTGTTGTAGAGTTTGTTTGTGGCAGAAGACCACCAGATTGGCTTCCTTTTTTTGGAGGAGAGCATCTTGGTTCTGTTAGGGATAGCACGATCCATGCACTCGTGTAAGTGTTTATAAAGTGCATTTGTGTAGGATTCAGCAGTTGTACCTCTATTGTCCATCTGCATGGGTGTCGTGAAGTTTGCCACTTCTGTCTTAAGAAGTGTGAAGTTGGCTTTAGAGAAATATTTACAGTTGTTTTCCTAATGGGGGCTGGGAGCAGGATGTGGTTGTCTAGGGTGATTAGCTTGTGGTCGGATCTGATCAAAGAGGAGCTGACCTCTGGTGTGGAACACCGGTCACCCATGTTGGTGATGACCAGGTCTAGGACATTGCTTCCCCTGGTGGGGGTGTGGATACGTTGATCCAAGGCATTGGAATTGATGATTTCCAAAAAACGTTGAGCAAAAGAGTTGGTACACGAGTAGTTTTCCCAGTTAATAGTGGGGTAGCTGAAATCACCCATTATTAGGGTGTTGGGTTTTACCTTAATATTTTCCAGTGTATCAAGAAAAGAGGAGTGGGAATCCTGGGGCATGGTGGGGGGTCTGTAGCAAGCTACAATCTTGATTGCGTTTTTGCCCAGAGTTAGTTGAACTTGGATAATCTCGGATGCATTATGCTGAGCAACTAGCTTGGAGGTGTGGATATCCTTAATGAATATGGACACGCCTCCACCGTTAGTGTTTCGGTCTGGGTTTGGTGGCCGAAAGGTGTGGTATGAATTATAGCCTGGTAATGCAGTGGTGCTCTCTGGAACTTTGAACCAGGTCTGTATCACTGCAAAGATGTCGATGTTCTCCATTTTAAGGAGTGCCACGAGTGAGTGCATTTTGAGGTTTAGACTTCTAGCATTGAGTAGCATTACCCTCAGATTTTGTTTGCTTGTACATGTTATGGTGGTGAATTTGTCATTTGAACCTTGTCTAAAAAAGGCACTGTAGGGGTGGCAAGAGCCTTTGCCAGTATCCGGAATCCCAAGGGCGACAGTTGCAGGCCATCTCTGGCAAAGCAGCGACATTTGCTACTGTTTGCAGTTTGTGACATTTGCTACTGTTTGCAGTGACAGTAGAACACTGGACATTGGTTGTGCAACCCTCTCCCCTTGGCAGTCATAATTTATCATGTATAGCTGCAGGAAGATAAAAAAAAAGATAGAAACTGCTTACTGGTATAACAGTGTGTTACTGTGAAGACATCAGTAACACATGTTCACGTGACTGCATGTAGTGGTATATAGGTTACAAGACAAAACTTGCTTGTATCTTCAACATATTAGAAGAATAGTGCTGTTTTGCATACATCTGGTATAGTAGAAGCAGTTATACTCAAATTTTATTTACTGACTGTCTTTGACAGTTAATTTAGCAGTAAAACACAGCAATGGTGATTAAAACTAGGGAATTAATAGTTTTGTGTCACTGTGCATAACAGAGAATTCCTGTCTGAACTTAAAAAGATTTAGGCTGTTTTTAGTATACTCCCAAGGTGTAAGTAATGGTACCCTAGCTACATACTCTGAAAGAAATGTAAGCAAGGACTTCAGAATTAAGGAGGGGAAACGTGTATAGTTTTCTACCAGTTCCACAACGTGGTATGCACTTAACCTAGAATCCATGAGAAAATTACGAAGTTTCTGTTTTTGGCTCGCAAAGTGTAGCTCGCTACTATATCATTTATTTTTTGTTAGTCAGTATTAGTAGTGGATTTTCTTTGGAGCTGTCTAAGCAGTGAAAGCAATTAACATTCTACTTTCAGTAAAATACAGTTGCCCAACAAACTGTTGCAACCATCAGATGTTACATCACTAGTGATATCATGATCACTATGTCAGGTACAATATGGTTCTTTTCCATCACTTTTTCCCCTTCATAGGTGAAGAACTGTGAACTCTGTGTCTTGTAATTACAGTTTTTAGACATTGCTTCTTTTTTTTTTTTTAATTATTTGCATTAACATTTTTTTTCATTTCTCCACTGGCAGAGTTCAACCATTTTATTTCTGAATCACCAATGATCCCTCTCTGTAGTGGCCTGTATGGAAATGAAATAGCAACATTTGATGGCTGTGAAATTGTTGTACTAGGAGCAAATGTAGAATTTCTAAGGAAGGGTTTCCAAGTGATGGAATAGAAAGAAATCTTTTATACAACCATGGATCTAGGGACCACTATCCTTCCCAGTATTTCTGGGGGTCTTTATGTTTTGTGGTACATTTTGTAACTTTGCTTCCTGTAATTCTAGCATTTCCATGTAATCTAGGTTTATATAACCACTGTTACAATCCTTTAATGCTTACAAGAAGATAAGTATTTTTGTAGTGGTATGTTTCAAATGTTTCTGTTGTAACAATCATTAAAAATAATTTTGGCATTTGTTTGAATCAGGTACATTATTATTATTTTTTTTAATTTAACATTTGTTAACTGGGAAAGTCTGACTTGGAATGAAGCCAATTTTCAGCAGAGGCCTGGGGAGAAAGGCTCCAGATGCACATCTTTGTAATGTGGGAAGAAACCAGAGCACCCGGCGGAAACCCACACGAACACAGGGAGGACATGCAGACTCCAAACAGAAGGCACCCCAGCCGAGAATTGAACCAGAGGACCTCCTGCTGTGAGGCGACAACACTACCACTGCACCACTGTGCCATCCATTATCATGCTGTTTATACACTATGCCCTGTCTCACACTTAGTTGTATAGAAACATAATGGTAAACCTTCATTGACGTTCATACAAAATTTCTGTTCTAGTCAAATGATGTTATTCTCACAGTGGCTTCACCCAGTAGAGTAAGAATTACTAGATTTCCTTCTTTATGTGACACAAATAGAACTTCTGGAAGAACAGTATAGCTGCTTAAACTTAAACCTTCTGATTTGTTTGGATCACTTTAATAATATTAATAGGAAGTCTGGAAAACAATGAGGTAGAAATCTGGTACTACGGGCCATTGGCTACCTAGTAGCTGTATGTCTCTCTTGCTAATTATCAGACAGGGATAACAAATATAGTCAAAAGTCAAGAATTTGCTCTTGCATTCAGGTAAAAAATTGCAAATGCATCTCCTGAGAGGTAACTATAGTGATATATGATTTAATTACTTGCAAAGCAGAAAGTGCTTTCACTTGGGCTAAAACAGTGTTTAATTATTTTTTATGTTTGTGTTGGGGTAATGCCAATTAAATATCCAACAATTATTTATGTGTATATGTGCGTATGTATATACGTATCTATGTATGTATGTATGTATGTGTCTATATATTTGTTGTTGAACCTGTTAGCCTCACTAGGCATCTGTCTTCTTTCAGAGGACACGTGAGATGGTATTCTTACTGACTAGAGGAAATTTATTCAGGGCATCAGAAAAATTCCCTTGCTGTTTTTGATAAGTACTGTGGGATCTTGTGGATCAGTATGAGTTACCACTAGATCAGACAGACAGGACTTCAGTTCAACATCTCATATAAAGGACAGCACTGAAAGGAATGCAGCACACCTTTATGATGCACTGTGCTGTCAGTACTGGAAAGCAGAGCTCTCAACCTCTTTGCCAAAAAATCTGGACAAATAAAAAAATAATGGAGGGGGGGGGGCAGAGCTCCAAAAATAGAATAAAAGGTCTTCTGTTAATCATGCATTTGCTGAAGGATATGACGTCCGGAACTCAAATGCTTCTCATTACTCAGTGAACACAGTCTTCACTAATTTGCTGCAGAAATCCAGAAAATCATAAATTTTATGAGGAACAGACCAAAAATGTGAGGCAAGAATCTGGACATTCTGCAGAAATCTGGACAGTTTAAAGGTATTCCGGAAAACGAATACAAGAACATGGGGTGGGAATAGAACCTACAGTCTTTTGATCCTCTAGAATCAAATATGAGTGTGGTACCTGTTGATTCATTGGTAAAAATCTAATCATATCATATTATTTAATGAATCATTTAACCTTCTATCCCAGAATTTAAAAGACACATATTTCCCTGGAAAAAAGGAAGCTATTTTCCACTATTTTTAAAAATATCAACTGTTAACATAGAAGTAATAGAAGAAGTACTTATGAAGGCCAGCAAAGGGAGTCTGTACAGAAAAACTAGATGCGAGTAGTTTCACCCATGGGTGCACACAACAACAAACTCAGAGTGGTCTTTTTGGTGAACAGATCAACTAACCTAACAACACTATCATTTGAGTATGGCAGATGAGAGATCCTGTTATATTACTTTCAAGACTCCATGACTTGACAGTGATATTTCTATGCGTTCATTCCACTAGTTGTTCAAAATATCTTTCTTTTGGAAAGTACCATTTCTTTTATTCAGGTTTGGGCATTATCATATCATGATAAGTGGTGAGTGGATATCTGTTATTAAATAGAAATTAGATGAAATCTTGTAAAAAATTAGCAAGTTCCAATGTCTCTAGGACTGTTATAGAGATTATTTTGGGCTACTAGATCCTTCCTCTCTGCTGAACATGGACAATAAATAATTTAGATTTCACTCTTCAAACCATAAACCCTGGTGCCAAACTGATTTCCATTATCTCTAGCCCGGTTCTTAGGTACTTGGCTATTGATCTGTCAAGATCTTAAGAAGCATAGTCTTAACGTTTTTTGGCTCTTGTGTTTTGTGTATGGTAACCCAAAGGTGAGTAGAGCAACGATATGTTGGGATATTTATGTGTTTCCCCTATCATGTGGGACATGGGTTTTAAACCAGAGGTGAATTTATAGTTTCCCATTCATTCATTCATTCGAATAGAGTAAGAGAAGAACTTTGATTTATGTGCAGTGGAAGACAATTCCATAGAAGGGGTATTGTCTATGATGCATACTTATCCTTCCAATATGGCCTATTTATGCTGCAAAAGAGTGTGAGATCCCTTGATTGGGATCTCAGTCTCTTTTCATAAGCTATAATTGATTGTAACATATCTCTCAAATTGTTTCCCAGATTATTCAGGGGTAAATCTCTATTTAGACTTTTCTAAATTGTCAAAGGAGTCCTTTGAAACTGAATACTTAACACTAGTCTTCAGAATATTAAATATGTTACAGACTGTGTGAATCAGAGAAAAGATGAGTTTATTGAATAAAACTATTTACTCCTAATGCAGATAAAATGTAGGCCTCACTTAAAGTGGAAATAAGAACTTATAAGCAGCTACCTTATTTCTCAGGTATTTTTTCTTGAAGAAGTTAATAGACCCAAAATAAATGATTTATTAAATCAGGTAAACATCTTAGAATTATATTTTAATGTCATTATAATCTGGTAATTGAACTTCAAGATTAAAGTACGTCAAACAGAAATAAATGTAGAACAAATTTCTAAACTTCATTGAACACATCAAAACTCACTATTGCACTGTTACTTTTTTAGAATGGGGCCAGATACATTCTAAATATCTAAACACAATACGTCTAATAGAAAAGATCTCATATAAAATCATGTCTATAGATCTATATTGTAAAAACATCACTAATGCTCAATAACTCATGGATATTTTCAGTCTGTGTATACAAACTTTTTATAATCTTCCATTAAACTGTGTAAATACGCATGAACTTAATAATTATTAGATTCCAGCTATCTCCTATAAGCCACTCAAGACCATTTCATCAAATTAGCCACTCCTATTTCTGAAAATGAGATTTTTCCATGTTACAAATTCTCTAACACTCCATAAAACCAGGCTTAGCTGGATATATCTGTTTTCTACAGTACTATTTGGTACAACCTTCAAGCTTTTTGTGATGCTTTACTTATTTATCCAGACTCAAGGAACCTTTACTAATTATCTTATCAGAAGACCATTTTACTAAGCTAGAAGTGTGGTGCAACAGATAGCATTGTCACTTCACAGCAAGGGATTCTGTGGGTTAATTCTTGGCTGGGGTGCCCTCTTTGTAGAGTCTGCATGTCCTCCCTGTATTCATGTGGGTTTCCTCCTGTTGCTCCAGTTTCCTCCTACATTCTAAAGACTTGCAGTAGGTGGATTGGACACTATAAATTGGCCATAGGTGTGAGTGTGCATATGAGTGTGTGGTATGGATGAACTACCGTGGCAGGGTTAGCCACCTGGCAGTGTAAAACCTTGGCTGTAGATGATTGTCAGTGCTGAAGTGACACCCTGACCACATGTGCAAAAATGGGAAAAAGGAGTTGAGGATGGATGCAGCCCAACTCAGATCTTCATGTCACAAACTGTTATAGACCTAGATCCTTAATCAACATAAATATTTAGTTTCATATTTAGTTTATCCACTGTAGTTTGTCTTTTTATTATGAAACTTTCTTCTTAATTAAAGACAGATTCCTCACTCCATGTTTACCTTAGCTATTGATGTAGACAAAACATTTAACTGGGTAAGCTTCAATTTTTTTTTGTCAGTATAACCTAAATTTGGCTTTCCTATCAATGTTACTTTTTTTAAACAAGAAACATCTTTCTTAAATTATCACTTATGACATAGGCAATCATACATTTATATAAATGAAAACAAACCATATTGAAATAATTTTAGTTCCAAACATTATACATCACTTATAATCTATTCAATCACTGTCAGTCAAACATTACATAGTTCATTCAAATCCTGCCTTCTTTTAAGTCTCATTCCTCCTCAGCATGTATTGTTCTCACAATTCCAATTTTTTTTTGTATGTAGTTTTCTCCTACCCTTTTCTAAAGATCCATTTCCAGTTGTTTTATCTTTGTAACTATGTTCACTAATTCTAGTAGAGTTGGTTTAAACTTTGATTTCCATTCCTAGTAATTGATTTTTTGGCAGCCACCATAATTAAACTCAGCAAGGCCTTAGTATGTCCAGGCAATTCTGATTCTGTGTCATAGCTCTAAAAGTAATTTCCTTAGTTATACCAATTTGCTTACTCCAGTATTTCTGGACAGAGTAATCTGCATCCTATCAATTTTATTAAGTCATTTTGAGTTTTGTATTCTAACCAAGCAACTAGAGTTTTCATTAATGGTAAGTATTCCCAAACATTCCTTAATTCCCCCATGTATCTGCCCTTTACATTCAATCCCTCTTTACCCATATTAAATTATTATGTTCAGTAAACTTTTCTAGCTTTAAAGGAATCACTTTAATGAATGACACAATTGTTGTCAGTTTTCAAATAAAGATGTTCATAAAATCCTAATTATATGGAAAAAGTACTACATTTTCAAATTGTAGCCTCCACTTATAACAAACTATATTTTCCCCCAGTTCACAGTAACTCTTAAGCTCTTTGTTTGCATACTATATCAAATCAGAATACCTTCCAAGCTGTAAGATATTGGCATAACCTTTCCACAAAATTATTCTAAAAATTGCAGTTAAATAATAGAACTTAATATAACATTGTACAAGACAGAATACACAGAAGACTTCCATATTTCAAAAATAGCAATACTAAAAATAAATGCTTCCCAAAAGATTTTCTTCTCTGTATATTTCACTTTCCAAGTTATCCTTAACCCCTCTTTAATATATATAACTCAATGTTGAAATTAATTTGGTATCCTGAGTTCAAGAATAGCTAAGATTTTCCATGTCGTAATGAAGTCTAAGAATAATGCTATGCAGAACCCAGCTTGACAGGTTCTATGACATAAGTGTTTGTTTCTGGATTATCTGAAGCCTACCAACCTTTCTATAATGTGATTCCTATAAAAAGTGAGTGTCCATCCCTTATTTCATAAGATCTACCTTTCCTTCTCACAGTAAGAAATGGTGTGAATATACTTCCTTGATAATGGCGGCCTGGAAGCCATTTATCAGTGGCTAACACACTGTTGGCTGAAGGTCGGCACCTACAAAACTGAGGCTGTGGCAGTTCACGCTACCTTTACAGAGCCTTGTGATCCCTCAATTTTCACTTACATGATTTATGAAGGAAACAGGCTTGACTTCGTGGATAAGGTCACAAGGCACCTAAATTGGGTGTAATCTGGACATCAGTTTACACTCTGGACCAAGCATCTCCCATTCTGAAATTCACCTGTTTCCTCTTATTGCCATAGGCTGATTTCTCTGTAGTTGTTTATGCCTTGGTATCATCTTGTACAAAATTCTGTAGTGCCTTCTGCCTGGGACTTCTGTCACTGAGCTTGCCTATTTGCAGCTGCAGAACTCTGTGGCTAGGTTACTGACTACTTGACATTACCAAAAATTATACCAGTTCTACATAGCATGTACTGGCATCCAGATCACTTCAAGATTGTTTTCAAGGTCTTGCTATTAGCTTACCTGTCTCCTCCTGACTTGGGTTCATCTTACATGAAGGAGTTGGTGTTGCTGTATTGCTCCTCTTGGGTTTTCTGCTCTGCTTCACAGGGACTACTGATGGTTTCAGAGGAGTGCTTAGAATCATCCAGTATTCGTTATTTTGCTTTTCAGGTTCCTCATCTGTGGACTGCATAGCCCCTGTAGCTTTAGGAGTGTTCTACATTGGCTAGCTTCTACAGGTCACTTAAAATGCATCTGTAGGGACCTATGTTCTGGTGATAAATTTCTATTAAGCACTAGTAAATCAAAGAACTCATCAGGAGCTCACTATACTCCTGTTACATCTCCAAAGTCTGGAACACCATCCCTGCACAAGAAAAATAACCAACAAATTCCAAAGCCATACAATACAGCTCAAACAATACCCTACCCAATCCTGGTCATGCTCACATTCAGCACCAAGTTGAGACCTTTTGTGAAAACTTTTTTGCTCTGCACTTGAATAAATATACACCTCTTTATCTCTCTCCCTCTTAAACAGCACTTCTCATCTTTCCTTTTTTCTAACTACCCTCATCCACAACTCTACCCCTCTTACGCATTTCCTGTATACCTAAATTATGCTTCCATATGCAGCACCCTGATCATGGAACTAATCCTATACCCTGCTCTCTCACTCAGATGCTGTTACCACTGTCCTCCTGTACAATGCTAATATGTCCTCTCCTACATAATTTTATGACTTCATTATATTTTTGAACTCTTTACAAACCTGTACAATACTAAAATCTCCCTCCTACATAATTTTATAACTTATGTCATTAGATCGCTTGAACTCTTTACAAACCTTTCTGTACTGAAATGTAAGAACATTAAACTTTTTTTTTTTACAATGTTTTCTCTTCTACAGTATAAATCCATTTACTTCCTGCAAGATTTTAGAACTACTAGAACTGTATAGACTTGTAATTGTTTATGTAGATACTTTATTGTATATACCTGCCTTGTAATATTTTTTGTGAGAAATGTATCTGTTGTTTTTCTGAGAATCAACTGAAATTCACTCTCTGGGCCTCTGCTCAAAATGGGCACTGCCCATTCAGACTTTGCCAGTTAACAAAGACAAGGTGGGAGGATGGCATAATGGTTAAGGTGTTTACCTGGCAAACACAAGGTGCAGAGTTTGATTCTCATGTAGGATAATTGGCTAGGCTTAAAATGGCCCACAAGGGGCAATTAGCCTAGTACCAACCTATAATAAAAAAAAAAGTGAATAAATAAACTACATTATATTCTGTCATAAAACAAACACACACACACTCATATATCTCATATATGTATGTGTGTGTGTGTGTGTGTGTATATATATATATATATATATATATACATACACACACACACTACACTCTATTTCTTTTATTTGTATATTTCTTCTCACATGGCTGATAAATAGTAATTGTATCTTTTCATTCTGGTGCACTTACTTTATTTTGCTGGATTACAACATCATATTTTATATCCTGTTTCCTTAATATTATAAGCTTTTTCTAGGAACATTTCTCATCTACTGCATGCTCTCCTTAATAGCAGTAATTCTCCATAACGCAGTGGAGCCATTACATATGGTGGATGACAACTTGTTCCAAACAAGAAACATATGTGTTGACTTTTTATACAAGTATGCTGTAATTATTTTTCTTGAAATTCTAAAAATGTTAAGATACAAATAAGTTGGTAATCATTTGAAATGTCGGAACCTGCTAGAGCGAGTCCCGAAATATGGAGACTAAATGACCGAAATATCGGACTTATATATATTAAGTCAGAGATGCCATTTCTTGGAATATTCCCTTTTCTCCGATATATGGCAACCTTGGAATTGGGATACATAAGTGTGGGTGGTGTGGGAGGCTTGTTTCCTACATGGGGAGTGTAGGAGGGGCCTTCCCCCCTACAAAACAAAGTTTAACGGAGAAGAGAGATTTTTGCGACTCGTTCTTCTCCTGTGTTTTCTACTGTCCTGTATTATGAATTTCTTATTCACTACACGAGATGCAAAATAACTTAACTTCACACCTTTCTCAGTGGGATCCACCAGATCCACCAGCTCCTTCCACCTTCCTCATAATCTTGTAAACTCGAGATAGCATACATTCTCTCGTCCTGTAGTAAGCCACAACACAGCTACATATTGTGCAACATTCATTACTGCATTTTTCCTTTGTCATAAGGCTTTAGAATTAGCTATCCATTCTGTGATAAATCTTTTAATGCTATCCCTATCCATTCTTCCTTGGTAATTTTATACTCAATTTGACTTTTATTGTATGCATATTTATCAAATAAACATTCCACATTATAGTTTAAAATACCAGAGAAGGTTATTATTGCTTCCTTAGAAAAGGGGATAGAAAACCTCTTGTATTCAGCACATTGATTCACAGATACTTACTAGGCTGTTGGCCTGTGGCGATCTTAAGAATCCTTGATTTACACTTCCATGGGTATTTTTTAGTGCAAAGGTGGGCAGAACAAACATATGTTGGTTCAATTACTTATTGACTTCCAGGAGGGACATGGATACTAAACTACGTTGAATTTGTGTTTTCCATGCACTTGTCCAAATGTCTGAATAGAGTAAAGGAAGTATGAGTTCATGCTCCAAATCGAAAAGGAATATGCAATCACAGTCCCATCTGATTCTGCGTAGCATGTCAAGTAGCTGAATATGCACTCCTAACCCCATCTGACTGTGTGTAACATGTGAAGTAGCTGAATATGCACTTGTAACCCCATCTTATTGTGCATAGCATGTGAAGTAGCTGAATGTGCACTTGTAATCCCATCTGATTGTGTGTAACGTGAATATGCACTTGTAACCCCATCTGATTGTGCGTAACATATGAAATAGCTGAATATGCACTTGTAACCCCATATTGGCATAACGTGAAGTAGCTGAATATGCACTCCTAACCCCATCTGACTGTGCGTAACATGTGAAGTAGCTGAATATGCACTCATAACACCATCTGATTGTGCAGAGCATGTGAAGTAGCTGAATATGCACTCGTAACCCCAACTGATTGTGTGTAACATGTGAAGTACCTGAATATGTGCCCGTAACCCCCATCTGATTGTGCTTAACATGTGAAGTAGCTGAATATGTACTCATAACCCCATCTGATTGTGCGTAGCATGTGAATATGCACTCATAACCCCATCTGATTGTGTGTAGCATGTGAAGTAGCTGACTATGGACTTATAACTCCATCTGATTTTGCGTTGCATGTGAAGTAGCTGAATATGCACTTGTAACCCCATCTGATTGTGCGTAGCATGTGAATATGCACTCGTAACCTCATCTAATTGTGCTGAGCATGTGAAGTAGCTGAATATGCACTTGTAACCCCATCTGATTGTGCGTAACATGTAAAGTAGCTGAATATGCACTTGCAACCCCATCTGATTGTGTGTAGCATGTGAATATGCACTCATAACCCCATCTGATTGTGCATAGCATGTGAATATGTACTCATAACCCCATCTGATTCTGCATAACATGTGAAGTAGCTGAATTTGCACTTGTAACCCCATCTGACTGTGCGTAACATGTGAAGTAGCTGAATATTCACTCGTATCCCCAATTATTGTGTGTAGCATGTGAAGTAGCTGAATATGCAGTCGTAACCCCAACTGATTGTGTGTAGCATGTGAAGTAGCTGAATATGTGCCCGTAACCCCCATCTGATTGTGCTTAACATGTGAAGTAGCTGAATATGCACTCATAACCCCATCTGATTCTGCATAACATGTGAAGTAGCTGAATTTGCACTTGTAACCCCATCTGACTGTGCGTAACATGTGAAGTAGCTGAATATGCACTCATAACCCCATCTGATTGTGCGTAGCATGTGAATATGCACTCATAACCCCATCTGATTGTTCATAGCATGTGAATATGCACTCATAACCCCATCTGATTGTGTGTAGCATGTGAAGTAGCTGGCTATGGACTCATAACTCCATCAGATTGTGCGTTGCATGTGAAGTAGCTGAATATGCACTCGTAACCTCATCTGATTGTGCGTAACATGTGAATATGCACTCGTAACCTCATCTGATTGTGTGTAGCATGTGAATATGCACCCATAACCCCATCTAATTGTGCGTAACGTGAAGTAGCTGAATATGCACTCGTAACCCCATCTGATTGTGTGTAGCAAGTGAAGTAGCTGACTATGGACTCATAACCCCATCTGATTGTGTGTAGCATGTGAAGTAGCTGTACATGCACTCATAACCCCATCTGATTGTGCGTAGCATGTGAATATGCACTCATAACCCCATCTGATTGTGCGTAGCATGTGAATATGCACTCATAACCCCATCTGATTGTGCAGAGCATGTGAAGTAGCTGAATGTGCACTTGTAACCCCATCTGATTGTGCTGAGCATGTGTATTAGCTGACTATGGACTCATAACCCCATCTGATTGTGAGTAGCATGTGAAGTAGCTGAATATGCACTTGTAACCGCATCTGATTGTGCATATCATGTGAAGTAGTGAATATGCACTCATAACCCCATCTGATTGTGAGTAGCATGTGAAGTAGCTGAATATGCACTTGTAACCCCATCTGATTGTGCGTAGAATGTGAAGTAGATTTCTGTACTGCTACTTGAATTGCTAAACTCATTATGAAACATTTCATATTGACTCTTGCATGTTTCACTTGTACCTAATAAATATGATTTTTAGTCAGTCTAAAATATCATATTTATTTCATGTAATCCTGGGAAAGGAGTTGGTACAAACTCCAATCCAAAATTTAGTATTGCTGTTTCATTGTCATGCAAGATACAACGAGAACTGCTGATAACATTATTTTTGTCAACACCATATGTTTTAGTCATTACGTCATTAAAGTCTTTAATTGAAACAGAAAATGTGACCTTTTTAGTTCTTGTGCTTGTTGTGCTACTGCCTCATTTCCTTCTCTGCTCTTGTTTTTTATGGTATTGCCATCTTTCTCACTCTCTCGTTCATTCTGTGTTGCATTGTAACAGACATACATTTCATTTGTTTACTGCTGCTGGCAATGTCTCTCTAATCTTGACCACTGTTATCTTGTCTTCCCATAAATGTTTTCTTACCTTGACTTGCTGAATCATTGCATTATTCACATCAACTCTTTTCAATTGTCCTACATTCCCATAGAAGTACTTTTGTTCATAGGTTCTTAGGTTCATAGGTAGGTACTAGGCTATCGGCCCAAGGGCCTACGTAAGCCTAGCCAGAAAGATTCCATAGCTTATGCCACCCAAGAAAGTTATTTTCCTGTGCCACTGTCGAGCAGAGCCACAGAAGTGATCCCCGGGGTGTATTTCCTATTTCCCATCCACTCACCAAGATTTTTCTTGAAGAGTGCTAATGAAGACCTTTGCTTGACATAGATGGGTAGCTTGTTCCAGAGTATAGGAAGTCTCTGACACAGGAATCTATCCCTCCAGCATGTCCTGTTTATTGTGGTGGCAAGGTTTAGGTCCCTAGAGTGTGTAGCTCGGAGGGATTGGGATTTCTTTAGGTGTAGCATGTCCAACAGCTCTGGGTTTGACATAGCTTTATATGTTAGGCAGAGATCACCTCGGAGTAGGTGATATGCTACGGAGTAAAGCTGGAGTTTTTTGAGGCGGTCAGTGTAGGGCATTTGTTTGAGGCCAGTAATCCTCTTTGTGAGGTACTTCTGTGGCCTTTCCAGCTGCTGCAGATGTCTTGTGAGGTACATTCCAAAAGGGGCATTGTACTCTATAATGGGTCTAATGTGTGTTGAGTAGAGGGGAACAATGACCTCTTTTTTCATGGATGAGAACCCTTTTCTGATGAGGTGTGCCATGTAGAAGGACTTCCTGACTACTGTGGCAATGTGACTATTAAAGGAGAGACTACTGTCCACCTGGGTCACAAGGTCTCATCATGCATTCAGTGTTAAGTAGACTGCTGCCTATGTGGTAGTTCATGGGTACAGAGTTTTTACCAAAGGGGATGACACTGCACTTTTTGGCATTGAGCTTGAGGCCATGGCTCTGGCACCGGGTATCTGTCTCAGTGAGGCCCTTCTGTAGGATGTCCACATCATTTGGGGACTTGACTATGGCTGCTAGTTTGCAGTCATCTCCACTTGTCACTGCTTTGAGGTCAGATTTGGAGTTATAATCATTTATATTCTTCTGGAGATTATGTTTCTTTCATTTTATATGTCATATTCTAAAGTGGATATTTTTCATTTGTGTCTTTTAGCACTTTACAATTTCAACTGTTAATTTTGTTGCTAATTCTCTATGTGTACTATGTATCAAATGCCAGCCTCTGCTGTTTTATACATTCTCTGTCTCTTTATTAAGATATCGGTTCATTCAACAGCACTGTCATCAGCAGCACCTGTCTCACAGAACTAGAACCATTTGCATTTCTCTTCTTTAACATCAAATGGAGCAATTGTGCTTATAAATTATCTCAGACTCCTCAATGGAGCATCACGTTCCAAATATCTCTGTAATGACAACAGTAAAATGAATGTCGCCTCAGGTTGTCTCATTTTAACACATTTCACTATGATGGTTTTACTCTAACAGAAACAAGCATACTAGATCTGGTTCTCACTAACATGACAAACAGTTGCACCACCACAACTGTTAGATCCTCATTGATTAAATCTAACCACAAATCAGTCAACTTTGAACTAGCACGAACACCAGAACTCACAAAGGGTGAAGTCAGACTAAACAAACTTCACCAAAGCAAACTATACCCTCCTAGGGTAAGGTATAAATGCATTCCAAGCCCCACCACCTGCTGGAAGTGGTAACCACACCAAAGCTTACACTAAATCCCTGTACAATCACTTTTATAAGTGTATAGACTTGGCTGTTCCAGAGAGAATCAAAGCCAGAGCCCCAAGTAAAAACAAGCCACCCTGGTGGACATCCAGCATCAACAAACATTACAACAAATGCAAAAAGTTGCTGTCTATGAAAGTAAGGTGAGGCCCCAACAATGGAAAAGCACCCCCACAGTCTCAACAGGCAAATAAGACAACATGTCAAATTCTCTAGAGGTAACTTTGAGAAAAACTTAGCAATCACAGCCTAAGATAACCATAAGGCCTTTTACAGCTAAGTACATAGCCTAAAAGGTAGGACCCAAGTATGTGCCGAACTAGTGATTAATGGTATCACACACATACTGATCCCACAGAGATAACAAACCTGCTAGCTGACAGATTTAGCAAAGATTTCATTCCCCTATCCCATCCAAACTTATTGCAAACCTTGTATCCAACTTTTCCCCCTCCCTACATATCTGAAGAGCAGGCCATTAAAGCCTTGTCTAAGCCAAAAACCACAGCCTCTGTGGGAACAGACTGCATCCCAGGCTGTCTTTTAAACAAACTAAAACATGAATTAATATCGCCATAAGTACCCTATTTAATCACAGCCTGACCACAGGCTTTGTTCCTGTGGAATGGAGAACACGAACAGTTATTCCTCTCTATAAAGCATAATCTATAAATCTTAGCAACAGACCCAGGGAATTGTAGATCTATAAGCCTGACCAGCCTCATCTGTAAAGCCATGAAATGTATCATCATGGGATTTCATAAATAAAGACATAGGTGACCTCCAAACCCTAGATCCAACCCAATTTGGCTTCACCAGGGGCAGATCCTGCCTGTTAAAAGTGGTGGATTTCTTTAAAAATGTGACCAGGGCAAATGACAAGGGCAACTCTGTGCTCACAGCAACCTCGACTTGGCAAAGACCTTTGACACAATCCCACACTCAAGCATTACCGATAAACTTAGCAAACTGATTGTAAACCCCTTTGTTGTAAGATGGGTTGCCAACTGGCTCACAAACTGGTCACACGCTATTGAATTGGTTGACTCCACAGCAGACCCTGTCACCAGCAGAGTGCCAGAAGGGTCAGTGTAGTCCATTGGCGTGAGGACAAATCATATATGTAAACATCCTCTAGACCATGATCTGGACATGAGATGATAACACACTTCTGATTCAGCCACTTTGCAGTTACTAAACTAATAGCCAGTTTACCAGTAACAGAAATTCAGCTACCACCTTACAGCATATGACAAATGAGGAGGACAGTAGATAACCCAGATGATATTACATTTAGATATTATGTTTTGACCTATTTCATTTGTCCTTAGTGAAGGAATATTATTTTTTTTTAGAAAGACTTGAATGTAGACTGTGATAAAGTTGATACAAGGACAACTGAACTAGACCAACACAGAATAAAGAAAGGCAAGACGCATCAAGTTTACAATATGGTATCTGATGTTGATAGAGGCAGTATTCAAACTTTCAGAAGGATTGTCTCTTAAATGATCCTTGTGGCTTAATGAAAGAATACAATAATGAATTAATTATTGCTTTGACTGTAATACCAAAAGAAAGCTGTCAGTAGTTAACAGCATGATTATCTTAATACTGAACTGACTCAATGTAATAACCATTTCACTCAGACATTCTCACCCATACAGAGCTTGAAATTGCTCTACTCACACTTCTAAGTAGTCTAATTTGCATTGATTACACTTATATGTACTTACATCTAAAACTGCTATAATTGGGCTTAAGAAAATTCTGGGAGAAATAATCTGCTTTCAGTGGGGAATATTACTTACATGTGGAAACTGGAATTTGATCTGCAGCAGTGAGCATGCATCTGGGGAGGCAGAAGGGAACTATAATAAAAGAAGGTAGATTTTTTGAAGAAATTTCAATAGTAGGAGTTCTGTGTGAATTTACATATAATTCCCCAAGGTACAAAAATTGGGCTAGGTAGACAGAAGTTATATTTCAAAGGAACATGTGTGTTTAATTGAAAGATTCGATACACACCCAGTAAGTTGGGAGAGTGGCCTAATGGTTAAGGTGCTGGCCTTACAAACACAAGATGCAGAGTTTGAGTCTCACAAGGGATAATTGGCTAGGCTTAAAACAAATAGCTCGCAAGGGCAGTTAGCCTAGTACTAATCTATGAACCTATGAACCTATAAGATCATACACCAATAATAACTAAAATAAACATACAGGGTAATGAAATAAAAATGAGACACTAGTGCTTTCCCACCTATCTCTTTAAAGGAGAAGATTTTAAGGAATGGGCAGTGGAAATTATTCAGGAGTTGGGGAAGGTGGAAATTTCTTCTGAAAATATAGATAGGGAGTGTGATAAAATAAAAGTGAAATTAAAAATAGGGTGGAGATATGGTTAAGTAACAAGAATTATTTAGAGGGACTGGCAAAGGTTAAAGCATTAAAGAATGGAGGAATCTCACAGAATAAGAAGAGCAATTGCAGAATGCTAAACAGAAAATAAGGGATTACTTCAGTACTGTGCCTAGGTTTAGAAAGACTACTGTTAAGCAACTGTTTTTTTTTTTTGATAATAACTCCAGAGCACAAAAACTTTTAGCACAATGACTCAGACAACAGAAAGTAGAAGGGGTGTTGCCAGGTTTGGGAACCCGTAACAAGGAAGATAACCAGAGATCGTGTAGAGGTATTAGAAAAATGTTGGAAATTTTATGAAAATCTGCATAAAGCAGAGAATTATGGAAAACAAGAAAAGGTACAAATGGAAATGTTTATGGAAAAATTAAATATGCCAAGGTTAAAGGTAGATGAGACTCAATTACTGACAGTTAGGATAGGAGGAGATGAGATAAAAATGGTGATGTATAACCAAGCTACCGCATGAAGAGATGGCATTCCTGTGGAAGTTTGGAAGCTAGGAGGGAAGAAACCAATAAAGATCTGCAAGGTTTTGTTTAACAGTATTTTAAATGGAGGAGAAGCACCAACAACCTGGAAGAAAGTGGTGGTGGCTGTAATACCTAAAGATGGTAAATTCCCATCAGATCCAGCTTCATATAGGCCCATTTCAATTCTAAACCATGATTATAAAGTGCCTATGCCTGTAATTGCTAAAAGAGCGGCAAAAGTGATACCAAAATTGGTAGATATGGATCAATGTGGTTTTGTGGAGGGGAGGGAAAGATTTGACAACATTAATAGAACAATAATGACCCAGAGGGAAGAAGAAGGTAAGAAAATACCACTGTTGGTGGGTCCTGATGCAGAGAAAGCATTCAGCATTGTAAGCTGGGATTTTATGAGTAGGGCAATGGAAACATTTGCATTCCCTGATAAAATTATAAGGTTGATTATGAGGATATATGAGGGATCAAAAGCAAACATTAAAGTTATTAGGTTCCTTGACAATAAATTCTGTTTGAGCAGAGGCACCAGGCAGGGGTGTCCACTTTACTGTTTGTTATTTGCATTATATTTAGATCAACTGGCAAAGAAAATAAGGGATTCAGAAATTCAAGGATATAACTGATATGGTAGTCAAGAAAAGCTGGCTTTATTTACAGATATTATTTTATACCTGATAAAACCAGAAAAGGGTGTTTCATTGTTGTGAAGCATTTTGAGATGGCTTTGAGTCTTTCAGGATACAAAATTAATGAAGATAAAACAAAGGCAACAGCTGTAAACTATGTTCCTCTCACACAAACCGGTTCAGCAATATCCATATTTATGAGGACATGATAAAATTAAGTACTTAAGAGTATGGAAGGGTCTAAATAAAGATAATACAAAAACTGTGAAATTGGAAGCTCTGTTTTATGGATATGGATAGCAAGATATAAACAATTAAAATGTTTTTAGTCCTTTTAGTTTTATACACAGATCAGGCATATTTTATCAACCAGAGGAGAAGTTATGGGTAGAAATTAATAAAGAGTTGAAGGATTTTATCTGGGAGGGGAAGACTGCAAGGATCAAATGGGATAAGCTGATTCTTCCAATAGAACAAGATGGTTTGGGATTACCTGATTTGAAGGGGTATTGCAGAGCTACACAGTTAAGTTTCCTATACATAGCACAAATCAAAAGCTGTAATACAAAGTGGACAGGGATGATGATGGAACAAAGGTGAAACTCAAGACTCAAGGTGAGACTGGGATTTTGGATATAGATCCTTAAGGATAATAATAATAATCATACAGAATATTACATTCATAAGGTAGCAGAAAGTATTCTAAGAAGTAAGCCAACACAGGAATGGCAAAAGGAAATTCTACCAATATGAATGACTGCAGTTAGGGATGCAAACAACAGACAACAGGGGGGCTGGAATTTACAGAGAAAACTGGCAATGAAACAAGGTATTGGGAGTAAATAATAAGAGAGGAAAAGGTAATAGAATGGGGAATCATAAGCTAGACCAAACTGTAATAATGTCTTTTTAACAGGAATTTTAGTGAAGTCATTTTTCCTTATAAGTGGAAAAAGGCTACCACTGTACCAGTATAAAAAAGGTAAAATAAAGATTTAGAATCTACACTGTTATAGGCTCTTATAACTTCCTTGTGGGGCAGTTAAGGTTGCAGATAATTTAATCCTTCCAATTTATATAGCAGAAAATGCTGATTAGAGGTTGTAACAAAATGATTACAATGACCTGGACACTTAAAAGCATGGTATTTGTATAAATATCAACTGTTTATCCTTTAAAGTAAAGCCTGCATGGCTATACTTCATGGTTTCCAGGTGGAAACTTACGGAAGCCTTGCCACCACTCCAAAACTACAGTAAACTCTCAGTTAACCGGAACTCAAGCAACCAGAAAAAAAAATCGAAGGAATACAGTACAATTTTCATGTGTTGCACTTTTTATTCCCTCCTCCCCGACAGAAACATACCTCATGTTTTTAAAGTTTTAGAGTTTTAAAAAGGAAGATAGGAATACATTCCGTCTCTCCCCAACCTAAGAACAAGTCAAACCAAAGAAATATTATAGTGTACAGTATTAGTCAAGCCTATTTTTAATAGTAACTCTCAAGCAACCAGAAAATACAGTTATCCAGCATCTACCAATCCCCAGTGGTGCAGGTTAACTGAGAGTTTACTGTATCAACATCCATTGTCTAAGATCTTATTGTTAGCAAGTCATATAATATCCATGCATAGGATCAGGTAGGGAAGGGGCTGTGTGTATGGGGGTGGGGGGGGGATTGGGGTGGCTGTCATTCTTCCACGCACCCTTAGATTAATGATCAAAGCCTGCAACATTAGTCAAAATAGAATAACTCTGAAGATGAGGTTTGGGGGAACCACGTGGGTTGGGGGACCATTAGCCACTAGAGAGAACACTAAAGAAGTAGGTTTGGGGGAACACTAGACACCTAGAGGAATTCTTCACTACCATGCCTTAATGGCTGCTACACAAGACCTGGGTGGAGGGGACACTAGGCACTGGTGATAACAGATCATGCATTAAGGGCACTATACAAGATATGTGGGGTTTACTAGGCCCCAGGTGTACTCTATATAGTGTGCTTTAAAGGCAGTTAATTGGAAAAAACAGTCTGTAGTGTGGACATACTATACATCAGGGATGATGTAAATAGAGTGACTTAAAGGCACTAAAAAGGATTCCAACCTATACTGTCCCACAAAAGTTATTAGCCTTCTGAACTACCACTAGATACCAGGGATGTAATGTAGATAATACCCAAGGATTGCGAAGAAAAAAGTAAATAACAGGAAACTCTTTGAAAACTGACCCTTGACTGAAAAAAACATCAGCAGGAAACCCCTGCACTAACTCATATGTGTACGCAGCAGGGTTTTTTAATATATAACAAGGACCTTAGGCATTATTCAATGCCTACAACAGTTTGTAAATCACAAGGGAGAAGGGCAAAGTCAAACTTAATGGTGGACAAGGAGGGACAGATTTCAGTTATTCTTCTTACAAACTTAGAAAGTCAGTAGAATAACAGTTTTTTCACTAGCATGAATTTAGTGAAGGATATGAAGCCGACACTGGGGAAATTCTGTCAACACAGAGATAGGTATGGGATACGTGGTGTGTGTGTGTCTGTGTTTGTGTGTGTGTGTGTGTGTGTGTGTGTGTGTGTGTGTGTGTGTGTGTGTGTGTGTGTGTGTGTGTGTGTCTGTGTGTCTGTGTGTCTGTGTGTGTGTGTGTCTCTGTGTGTGTGTCTGTGTGTGTGTGTGTTAGTGAATGGGGGGGTCCCTGTACTAAAATTATGCATCAGTTGCCAGTGTTAACTTTTGAAAGAAGTGCTGACTTACACTTACAGTAGGTAAGAGTCATTCAGGGACATACAAATTAGCTGATAATGAGGTATTTCCTCATTGTGGTTAATGTCTATCTGACTTCAATAGTACTGTATCACAGAAATGGGGTGTTTTTACCTCAGCCCTTAACATGAGCACTGGAGGTTCTTTCTGAATCCCTGGGTCAGTCTTTTGTCCTTTATTCTCTTAGCCAACTACAATTGGAGGTTTCTGTTACATTTGCCTGATTTAATGAATAGGAAAGGAAGTAATGTATTGGACACCTGAACCTGAGAAGTAGTGACAAAGACAAAGCATGTGTTTGAGATGTGGAAAGAAACTGGAGCACCCAGTGAGAAGCTATGCAGTCACATGGAGCACATGCAAAGTGCACATAGAAGGCACCTGGATGGAAATCAAAGAATCAAGAGCCAAGTAACTGCAATGTAACTGTATTATTATTATTGTTGTTTTAGTAACATGATAGGAAAGGAACTTTAAATGGCTTAAAAGAAATGTACTGTAGTCTTTACTGAAGAGATATTTCACGGTATCCCCTCTCATGATGTAAACTAATTAGCTGCTATTGGCTCCGCCTGAGATTATAATACATATGATAAAGCCCTCAGGCAAGAGAAAGGCTAGGAAATGTTAAACCCCACTGCTGCAGCCACAGATGTTGCATGCTCAAAAAATGTTCCGCCATCTGAAGTTAATGCACACAGGCCTGTAATGATGCCAGTGAGATTAGCTGATATTAACACAAATATACTTACAGGTTTCAGTTGCCTGCATACAGTGAAGGAAGAAGATGTATGAGAACCTGAAGTTCTTCATGTAACAGCATGTAGGCAGAGAGATTGTTTTATATTTGTATGTTATAAATGTATTTGAGCTATATAATAAAACAGTCTATCAAACTGCATTACGTCCAGTTTCAGTAAAGGATGCATATAGGAGTTCTTCTGAGTATGGAATGCAGTACATTTCTAGAATAGATACATATTAAGCTGTTTTATTTTATAAAAGCAAGCTTATATGAACATAACAAAATGAATAACACCAATGTCAGTATACAGCAGACAATCCCAGGAATTCATAAAATGGCCTAGCACAAGCCATATGGATCACACTGAAAGGACCCTTTTTCTACGATATGGTATTTTGCAATCCAGAGACATGTTAGCCTCAATGAGGAAAGACCTTGTATCAATTACTTTTTATGTCTCTGAATCACAGCTATTACTGAGTCATGCACATCAGTTAACTGCTGCTTGTGTAAGCATTGGGATCTCTTCAGTTACTCTCCCACACACACAGAAGTATATTGAAACACAAACAGTACACACACACACACACACACACACACACACACACACACACACACACACACACACACACACACACACACACACACACACACACATACACACACATGCCACAGACCATACACCTGTTTTTGACTAGACTGCTCTTCTCCTATCTAATGGTCCCCCCCCCACCCCTGATTCCTGTACTAGTTGAAGTGCTGTTAAGGCACAAGGGTTTAGAACACTCCCCCCACCCCTGATCCCTGTACTAGGTTCTTGACTAGACTGCCCTTCTCCTATCTAATGGTTCCCCCCACCCCTTATCCCTGTACTAGTTGAAGTGCTGTTAAGGCACAGGGGTTTAGAATACTCCCCCACCCCCTGATCCCAGTAGTAGTTTACGTGCCATTGCGACATGAGTCCACGATACCTGGTGGCTAGTATTTCCCCCAGCCCTGAACTCCATACCACTGTAAGTGCCATTATGGCGCTAGAAATTAGTGTAATCCCTAGTGTCAAATGTTTCTCCCCCACCCCATGATCCCATACTGCTGTTGGTGTTGTTATAGCACTTAGATTTTGAGAAATCCCTGGTATCTCCTTTCTGTAAATTGTAAAAGTGCAACAAGCCTTAACAGAATCTTTGCCATGTGTGATGAGTGGTTCACCTGTTATTTAGCAGTTCATTCATCGATGCCATCTAATGACATGCGTATGGTCTCTTCTCTTCTGGATTTGACCCTCAATAGCAACTGTCTTTGTTTTGAGGGGGAATTCTATCACCAGATATTAGGAGTTACCATGAGCATGGCATGCACCCCCCTTTACAGGTTCATAGGTGTGTACTAGGCTAATGGCCCTGGAGCCTTTAAAAGCCTAGCCCATAGACGTGCCCTGGCATCATGCTGCCCGACGTTAGTTCTCAGTGCCTTTATCAAGTAGAGCCACTGGCGTGATCCCCGGGGTAAACTTTTTATTCCCCATCCACTCATCAAGATTTCTCTTGAAGAGGCCCATTGAGGTGCTCTGCTTGACATGTATGGGAAGTCTATTCCAGAGCATGGGCAGACTGTGAGTTATGAACCTGTCCCTCCAGCATGTTCTGTTGATTGTAGTAATGAGGTTGAGATCTCTGGATCATGTGGTGAGGGACTGGGATTTCTTTAGATGTAGCATTTCTAACAGAGCTGGGTCAGACATGGCTTTGTAAGTCAAGCAGAGATCGCCTCTTAGTAGACGATATGAGATGGAGAATAGCTGGAGCTTTTTGAGTCTGGCCATGTAGGACATGTGTTTAAGGCCTAGGATCCTCTTCATGAGATACTTTTGTTGCCTTTCCAGCTGTTGCATGTGTTGAGTGAGGTACATGCCAAATGAGGCATTATACTCGAAGACTTGCCTAATGAGGGAAAAGTAGAGAGAGATGATGACCTCTTTCTTCCTGGATGATGAGCTGTGTCACATAGAAGGACTTTCTGACCATAGTGGCAATGTGGTGGTCGAAGAAGAGGTTACTGTCAGCCTGTGTCCCCAGATCTCTTATAATGTCTTCAGTGTTCAGTGGTCTCCCATCGATGTGGTAATTAGTGGGAACTGAGTTTTTCCCAAAAGGGATTATGAAGCATTTTTTGGCGTTAAGCTTACTCATTCCCTCCAGTACAACTCTTTTGAGTGTGTACCTTTAACTCCTAGTGGGTGTGGCCTGAGCCTTTAAAAATGAAGTTATCACCTTACAATTCTAACAAATACTCATTGATAGAGGTCAAATATCAATATAAGTGTGTTTGCCATCATGTATGCTACAAGATAAAATATTCTTATACCTTGTATGAAGCATGGTTTTGGAATTATTAAAGCAAGTATGAACAAGTAATATTTGACGCCTAGAGGAGCAGTAGGAGGTAACTGCAGATGCACCTGGAGGCATCACTGGGATGTAAAGAGTTAAGGCCATGGTTTCGACACCAGTCATTGGTCTCATTGAGGCCTTTCTGTAGTATGTCAGCATCACTTGGGGAATTAATAATGGCTCCCAGCTTGCAGTCGTCTGCGAACTTGGTCAGCCAGAATCCCTCCGTGTTGGCCTGGACTTCTGAGAAGCAGATGCCAAACAGTAGAGAACCCAGGACCGATCCCTGTGGACTCCACTTGTGGCTGGTCAGCAGTCTGACTTGGGTTCTATCTGTGAGCCACTTTGCAACCCACCTAGTAATATAAGGGTTGATGCCTAGTTTGGTGAGTTTATCAATAATTCCTGAGTGGGGAATGGTATCAAAGGCCTTGGCCAGATTGAGGTAGGCTGTATGAACTGCCTTGAGCAGGCATGATCTACCTTTCACAAAACCAAATTGAGTGGGATCTAGAGTTTGGAGATTCCCTATATCCTTGTTAATTAGGTCCATAATGATGCGCTCTATAACCTTACATATCAGACTTAGTCTAATGGGGATAATTCCCAGGGTCTGTAGTTGCTCCCCCTTTATGGAGATGGATGACTGTAGGAGTGTGTCATTCAGTAGGGACAAAGCCTGAGGTGAGGTTGTGTTTGAACAGGGCACACAGATGTGGTGCCAGTTCACTTTGTAGTTCATGTAGAACACATTCGGGGATATTGTCCGGTCCCATGGAAGCTGTATTCTTGGCCTTGGACAATGCAGCTTTAACCTGTGCAGCAGTAATGCTGAGTGCCTGGCATTCCTCTGGTATTGTGATTGGTCCTTTGGGGGGGGGGTAAAGTTGTCACTGAATCTGTCGGCCAGTATGTTGGCAATATCTATTGGCTCAGTATAGGAGATACCATTGTGCAGTAACTCAGAACAAACCTGGTACTGCTGCTTTGTGGTTGTTTTTAGTGTCTGCCACAATTCTGCCTTCATAGCTGGCTTTAGAAGTTTTGATGAGGGATCTCAACTTTTTGTTGAGGCTAATAAGGAAGTTTTTCCAGTCTTGGCACTTCACCTTTTTCTGCCAGCATTACTCTTGCCATGTGGGAGAAAGCCACCGTATTCACCCCTGAGTTTCTTGCATTGACATATGGGTATTTTAGATACTTGGATGATGTTCTAATTTTTATGGAATGGGAGTGTGAAGGAATGAAAACACTTTCTTGGTGTATGGCAGACTTCTACCATGTTTCTTCAATTTACTTACACTATCAGTGCTGAGTTTATTTATTATTTAGACATCATACTTGGCAAAGATTCTATTAAGGGTTGTTACACTTCTACAATTTATGGAAAGGAGACTTTTATAAACACATATCTCCATTTTGAAAGTTGTCACCCCCTGTTCCAGAAGAAGTTGGTAGTTAAGAGGCAGATGGTTAGGGCTCTCTCGCCTCATTTCCAATTACTCTGACTTTGATTCTGAATTACATCATTTGATTTGTTTATTTCTGGACAGGGGGTACCCTATTAATTTTCTTAATAAAATCAAGACTGAAGTGGTAGGCCATAGGCAGGGTCATTTTGCTCCCGTCCTCCTCATATTTCCTCCTGATAGAATTTGCAACTCCACTTGCACTGATATCCCCATTGTTAGCACCCGCAGTAGCACTTCACACAATATGAAGAATAAGCCTATGTTTATAATTCCTTTTAGTAACACTACTCAATTTTACGTTAGCATTGTCAGGTCTTTTTGGTTCACAGTCTTCAGTGAAGTCCTGAAGAAATGTATTGGGGTGCACCTGTGATTACTTATTCTAGAGGGGAGAACCATAAGAGATATTAGAATCAGGGTTCAGAAAAAATGTTTAGGCCACAGCTGCATGTACAAATGTGGCTCATGCAAATGGAGACCATAAAGGCAAATTTTTAAAATAGCAAAAGTGCATAATCGCAAATTTGAATATCTCGATTTGCGGTTATGGCGTTACACTATGTTACTTGCGGTGTTTTGTGTGGATGGTGTCCGGTGTCGTGTGTGGATTTAGGTGGAATTTAAGGTAAGCGATTGTTTTGTAAGGGTTTTGGGTGGGAGTTTGAGTGTATGTGAGTGTGTTTGTAAGTTGTACATGTGGGTTAGGGTAGGCAGGTGAAAGTATGAGTGTGTAAGTGTTGGATGTTCATAGGTTCATAGGTAGGTACTAGGCTATCAGCCCTAGGGCCTATACAAGCCTAGCCAAAAAGGTACCCTGGCTTTCGCCACCCAAGAAAATTATTTTCCTGTGCCCCTGTAGAGCAGAGCCACAGAGGTGATCCCCAGGGTGAATTTCCTATTTCCCATCCGATCATCAAGATTTTTCTTGAAGAGTGCTAATGAGGAGCTTTGTTTGATATAGATAGGTAGTTTGTTCCAGAGTATAGGAAGTCTCTGGGACAGGAATCTATCCCTCCAGCATGTTCTTTTTATTGTGGTGACAAGGTTTAGGGCCCTAGAATGTATAGCTTGGAGGGATTGGGATTTCTTTAAGTGGAGCATGTCCAACAGCTCTGGGTTTGACATAGCTTTGTATGTTAGGCAGAGATCGCCTCCAAGTAGGCGATATGCGACGGAGTAAAGCTCAACGTTTTTGAGTCGGTCTGTGTAAGGCATCTGTCTGAGGCCAGTAATCCTCTTTGTGAAGTATTTCTGCTGCCTTACCAGTTGTTGTAGATGTCTTGTGAGGTACATACCAAAAGGGGTGTTGTACTCTATAATGGGTCTAATGAGTGATGAGCAGAGGGGAACAATGATCTCTTTTTTCCTGGATGAGAAACCTTTTGTCATGAGGTGTGCCATGTAGAAGGATTTCCTGACCACTGTGGCAATGTGATTATCAAAGGAGAGGCTACTGTCCACCTGTGTCCCAAGGTCTCTTATCACATTCGGTGTTAAGTAGACTACCACCTATGTGGTAGCTCATGGGTAATGAGTTTTTACCAAAGGGGATGACAATGCACTTTTTGGCATTGAGCTTGAGGCCAAGGCTTTGACACCAGGCATCTGCCTCAGTGAGGCCCTTTAGTAGGATGTCCACATCATTAGGAGTTTCAAGTATGGCTCGTGGTTTGCAGCCATCTGCGAACTTCATTAGCCAAAGGCCTTCTGTGTTTGCCTGTACTTCAGAAAAGTAGATACCAAACAGGAGAGGACCCAGGACTGAACCCTGTGGTACTCCACTTGTCACTGGTCTGAAGTCGGATTTGGAGTCTGCTACTTTCACAGTGTGGGTTCTGTCAGTGAGCCAGTTGGCAACCCATCTTGTGACATAGGGATTTATACCTAGTTTAGTGAGTTTATCTATAATTCCAGAGTGGGGGATGGTGTCAAAAGCCTTGGTGAGATCTAGATAGGCTGTGTGAACCACCTTACCCTCATCTACTGCTTTGGTGACTGCTTCAAGAAGTCTATCAGGTTTAGAAGACATGATCTGATTTTACAAACCCAAACTGGGTAGGGTCCACAGTTTGAAGATTACCAATGTCTTTGTTTATAAGTTCCACAATGATACATTCCATGGCCTTGCAGACCAGGCTCATTAGGCTAATGGGGTGGTAGTTTCCGGGGTCCATGGTGGCTCCCCCTTTGTGGAGTGGGATAACCATCACTGTGCACCATTCAGTGGGCACAAAGCCTGAGGTAAGGCTATGATTGAACATTGTGCTTAGGTGGGGTGCCAGTTCATTCTGTAGTTCATGTAGAATGCAGCCTGGGATGTTGTCAGATCCCATGGATGCTGTGTTCTTGGCTTTGTAGAGTGTGTTTTTTACCTGTGCAGCTGTGATTACAGGAACTTTGCATTCTTCCAGTACAGAGATGGGCCCTTTACGGGGTGAAGGGGGTACAGTTAGCACTGAACCTATCTGCTAGGATGTTGGCAATAGTTGGTTTTGTATATTTAGTGCCATTGTGCTGTAACTCAGAGTAGATCTGAGTGTTGTCATTGAGATTCTTGACATAGGTATAAAATGCTTTGTGGTTGCCTTTAGAATCAGTGGTGATATTGTTTTCATAACTAGCTTTGGATGATTTTATGAGGGATCTCAGCTTCTTACTGAGGCTGACCAGGTAGTTCTTCCAGTCATGGGATTCTACTCTTTTTTGCAACAGTTTCTTTCTTCTGTTGTAGAGTTTGTTTATGGCAGGGGACCACCAGATTGGCTTCCTTTTTTAGAGGATAGCATCTTGGATCTATTAGAGATAGCATGATCCATGCACTCATGTAAGTGCTTATAAAGTGCATTTGTGTAGGATTCAGCAGTCGTACCTCTATTGTTCATCTGCATGGGTGTTGTGAAATTTGCCACTTCTGTCTTAAGAAGCGTGAAGTTAGCTTTGGAGAAAGTTTTTGCGGTGGTGTCCCTAATGGGGGGTGGGGGCGGGATGTGGATGTCTAGGCTGATTAGCTTGTGGTCGGATCTGACCAATGAGGAACTGACCTCTGGTGTGGAACACCGGTCACCCATGTTGGTAATGACCAGGTCTAGGATATTGTGGCCCCTGGGGTTGTGGATAAGTTGATCCAAGGCATTGGAATTTATGAATTCCAGAAAACGTTGAGCAAAAGAGTTGGTACATGAGTAGTTTTCCCAGTTAATGGTGGGGTAGTTGAAATCGCCCATTATTAGGGTGTTGGGTTGTACCCTAATATTTTCCAGTGTATCAAGAAATGAGGAGTGGGAATCCTGGGGCATGGTGGGGGATCTGTAGCAAGTTACAATTTGGATTGCGGTCTTGCCCAGAGTTAGTTGCACTTGGATAATCCCGGATGCATTATGCTGAGCAACTAGCCTGGAGGTGTGGATATCCATAATGAATATGGACACGCCTCCTCCTTTAGTGTTTCTGTCCATGTTAGGTGGCCAAAAGGTGTGGTATGAATTATAGCCTGGTAATGCAGTGGTGCTCTCTGGAGCCTTGAACCAGGTCTCCATCACTGCACAGATGTCGATGCTCTCCATTTTAAGGAGTGCCTCCAGTGAATGCATTTTGAGGTTTAGTCTTCTAGCATTGAGTAGCATTACCCTCAGATTTTGCTTGCTTGTACCTGTTACGGTGGTGAATATGTTTTGAACCTTGCCTAAAAAAGGCACTATAGGGGTGGCAAGATCCTTAGCCAGTATCCGGAATCCCAAGGGCAACAGGTGCAGGCCATCTCTGGCAAAGCATCATGGTCTGTCGATCATGTCATCCCAGGCAGACAGATACTTGATCCCCTTAGAATGACACCAGAAGCTTAGCCAATTGTTGAAGTCAATCATTTTGTCCTTGTAGTGTGGTATCATTCTGGGTGATTGCAGGATGCTACTCAGGGCTAGGGTCATACCTGCCTGGGCTACAAGATTGGAGAGCTCCTCCATGTCTCTTTTCATGTAGTCCAGGGAGGTACGTCTCAGGTTATTCACACCAACATGGAAAATGACAGAGTCATATTTGTACTTGTTGTGGAGTGACCTGACTGCATGCGTTATGTGGCGAATCCTGGCACCCGACAGCCAGCTGACAATAACTTACTCCTTGGTTAGCCTGGTGAATGGAACATCAGTGTGCCTGACTATAGAGTCACCTATGACTAGAGTGTTGGAAACATTGTTATGCCTTATGGGCTGTGGTTGAGTGGCACACTGAGTTTGTGGGCTGTGTGTCATTTGGGTTGTGTTGGGGGGTGGAGGTTGCATGCGTTTCTGCTTTGGAGGTCTCTGTTGCTTGAGCAGATTTTTATTGAGAGCCTCCATTAATGTAGGTGTGTGTTTTGTGTTGCTGTGTTTGTGTTTTGGTGGTTTAGGTTTTGAGGGACTATGTGATGAGTGTGGTGTGGTGCATGTGTTTACCTTCTCCTCTTGACTGTCTAGTCCAGTCTTGGGTGAAGAGAGCTTTGTTGTTTGTTGGTGTTTGTATATGTGTGATGTGAGTGTGTGTGTATGTGTGTGTGTGTGTGTGTGTGTGTGTATGTGTGTGTGCGTGTGTGTGCGTGTGTGTGCGTGTGTGTGTGTGTGTGTGTGTGTGTGTGTGTGTGTGTGTGTGTGTGTGTGTGTGTGTGTGTGCGCATGCGCGCACGCGACAGACTGTAGAATGTCTGGGTGTGAGTTTACTTTCTTTTTCTGTTTGTGCGATCTCGGAGTTAGTATATATAAGTAGGGGTGGGGTGGGGGCACAGCCCCCCACATGGGGGGTTCAGGGGGGCTTGCCCCCCTTTTTATTTGTAGTGTACGTTTGTGGATGTGTGGTGTTATGTTTATGTGTGTTTTCTTTTTGTTTTGTACTGTGGGTATTGTGGTGTATGCGTGTTATGGTGTATGCTATGTGTCCTGGATTTCAAATTTCGCGGTTTTGGGCTGTCGGTGTTTTGTGGATTCACCTTTATGGTTTCGAGATACTGAAATTCGAGATTTCAATATTTCAAGATTATAAAGGGGAGCCGTATATATATATATATATATATATATATATATATATATATATATATATATATAAAGTTATACATATTTTATATATATATATATATATATATATATATATATATATATATATATATATATATATATATATATATATATATATATATTGTCATTTCATCTTTGCATTCACTCCTGTACTTTTTTTTACTGCATTGTATGTGTTGTTCAACCTAGCTATTGGTCTGGCTACATGGTTAAGTGTTAGTTAGCTTTATACATATTCTTTTCTACAGCAGGTTTGCTCAGCATGTTTATATTTCTTAGACAGGGTTCTTTAAACTGTATCAGCTTTAGTATGTATTAATTGATTCCATCTCATGACTTGCTTATCATTCGTATAAAATGTACTATAATATGGGTGCCTTCTCCAGTTTGTTGCTCCGAAGAAGTATTTTAGACAAAAGCACTCAGTATTTTATGTATGCATTAAAAGTTTCTGTTTTGTTGGTCGGTGGTGTTAATTGTTTTTCTGTTACAATGTGCAGAATATTCATGAACTTAAAAAGAGGGGAATATTGGACAGATTTATTCCCTATCAACTGCCAAACCTTTGAAATAATTTACTACTTATGAAGAGTAAGTACCTCGCTTACACTATTCAAAAACAACAATATTAAGTACATGGAGAACAGGAAATTCCAATTTGAGATCATGGCAGTCAAGTTTCTTGAAGATCAGTAGGTCACAAACTTGATATCAGAAACTGAGACCATATGAATTATTGGAATCAAAGCCATATGGGTTCCGTGGCAGGGAATTTTTTTTAAGTATATTTTAGTTCAGATGACAAATACCTCCTAATACTATCTCTGTAATCCAAAGTATAGCTATTAGTTAGGTATATAAAAGAGACAAACTTGCATGATTAAATAGCAGATGTTAAACAACATGTAACTGCAATTTGTTTCTTTTTTGTCTAATGGTCTTCATTTTTTTTCAGGATGTTAGTATTCCAGACCTGATGAAGAGGTTAGACATCCTTGGAGACAATGGGGTAATCATTTCAAATACTAAACACTTGCTAATTTCCTTTTATTTCGTTAGTTTTATTTTAAATTCTTTGAAAAAGAAAGATATTAGTCTCCAGCCTGCTTACTATATTCTACAGCTAGATCTTGGAGGTATGAAGAGTAAATCTAAAAGTTATGACAAAAAAGTAGCATACTAAGGAAATAATGATTCCAAATTAAACAAAAACAAAACTAGTGATTGAAAATACATGCAGTTTAAGATGCAACCAGCAATTAGCATGTTTGACTGCAGCTAACACAGATAATATTTTCCTCAGTTATATTTGACTTGTGAGAATGTTATTTTCCTGGATTGAGGATGTATTGCCTTTAGATTGCTAGAGTGACCTTGTACATAGAAGGGGTGGAGACCACCAAAATAATGCATGTTATGGGGTAGTGTTAAAATGTACGTTTTTTTTTTTAAATTTTAGAGCATCCTATGGTCTTTTATCATGTTTGAAACACTGAGACCTATTTTGGGGAGCTGTTACACTCAAAACTAAGAAATAAGAGCCAAATCAAAGTTATCTACCTTTAGAGTTTATTAGTGTTTGTAGTCTGCATTTGCTTATCTTGCTACTCAGTCTTAAAATAAACTAAAATGAAAATCACCAAGAGTATGCACTCTAGATAGTGTTAAATGGTTAAAGATGATACACATGGAATGCCAGTTTGTTTGTTTTTGTCTTTCGGCTTTTCCCAGTTAGGGGTCACCACAGCGGAACTCCGGTCCGCTAATGATTGGCAGTTGATTTTTTACGTACCGGCTTGCCAGGCCTGATGCACAACCTTCAACGTAGGCACACCCATTCACGCATGTCTCCACGCAGAAGACACTCTAGTTCAGAATCGAACCAGACAGAGTGTTACTGTGAGGCTACAACACTACCGCAGCACCACCACAGTGGGTTCATACACATGGAATGCCAGTACTGTTGGCTAAATCATGATGCAGCATTACGCATCCTACATTTGGTCATCAATTAAAGAAACTGCATCGAAGAAAAGAATTCATGATTTTTTTACAACAATGGGAACAATCTAATGTAATATCAGCTGAGATAAGAACTTACTGATATTCTTTATACTGATTGCTGCTGCAGTAGCCTGAGATATACAGATTATATTCTGCATAACATATAACAGCTGGCCAGCTTCCAAATCTTCAGGGCACCTACCACATGCCCAAACCATTACTCAGCTTGAGCTGAGCTGAGCAGAATAAAAAGAATGGTTTGGGCACCAAACCCTTCAGAACTTTCCTGCTGCCAAGTAGAGTGCTTCTCTACTGGCTTATGAGGATTGATGGTTGGCTAATGCTGTTCCATTGCTGGGCAGATAAGTTATCCTCTAGGAGAAAACCTTCCACATACTTTTTTGTTACTTAAACTTATTTTTTTTGTGAAATAACTATTTTAAAGCTATAGAAAAATATTAATTTACTTTCACATTACTTTTATGTACCTTTAAATTGGAGCACACTTTTTACTTTTGTGGTAAAAAGTTGTTAAACATTATTGAAATCTGCATTTTCCGAGTCATGTTTATTTTGGGGGGCTAGGGCATGTGTTTGATGTGCTTTTTATTGTATTTTGTGTGAGAAAAGAGTGACTTTATGACTTTCCTGTTTTACCAACTATTGCTGCTAAGCTTCGGGAAGCTAGCACAAATTTTGGATTGCCCTTCTTCCAACTACAAAAAGAGAAAGTTAACTAAACAACCTATGCCATCACCACAGCCACAGGTGGGTAACTCTTCTGTGGCTAAATCTGGTTTCTCAGAGCACTCATCTTTTTCCTTGGATCATCATGTTGTCCATGCAGCCACCATTGAGTAGTTGTTAACCATGTCCTTTGAGGCTGGCGAGATCCCATCAGTGTCCAAGGTTGAGCCACTTTGGTCAGTCATGGTAGAATGGGTAGGGAATGTGCCCTTGCTTAGCCAGAATGTTGTGCTCATCGCTGAGGAAGCTGTTGTGAGCAATACTTATGTCTATTTCCCCAACTTTCCTGCCAAAGAGAAACAGAAAACTAAACATTTATCTTCTCCTGTGTCAGTTTCTCTGGACAGAAATGATTTATTGGGCTCGGCTCAGAGTCTTGTACAGGCTATTGACTCTTCTTGTAAGGTAGTTTCTGGTAAAAGAAAAAGTGATTTCTCTTTCCCTGAAGAAGTTTAAGATTTTTAATCTGTAACAGGAACTGGATTGGTATTCCACAGCAACATTTAATTGAAAGAGACATTGTGTAAATGCTCCAAACCTGGCCATGAGATGGAAGCTGAAGCCTATATTAGTAAAGATGCAATCATACTAGCAGAAGGAGTTGATCTTGACAAAACTGTGGCAGATGAGCAAAGTATTAAAAACTGGAGACATTAGAGTGTTTGTTAAAAATGATTATTCTCTGTACACCAGACAGAAGATAATTATCCCAGCAATCAGGGAATGCCAAGAGGCAGGTATGAGATTAAAGCTCCTTTATGCAGCTGTCCTCAGAATATTTTTTCCAGGAGGATCAATGCTATTTTTGATAAAGAACAGGCTAAAGGGTACATACAAATGTTTACCTAACAAAAAGGTAGCCATCAAACAGAAGGGGACTCTGCTTTTCATCCTTCTGATAATAAAGCTCATAGAGAAATTTTTGCCAGTGAAACCTTTTCTGATGTTCCAAAGAAAAATGCTTGAGAAATAGGAAAAAACACAGGAGTTGACTAGAAGAATTGGGTGTATGTTAGACTAGAACTGGAATCTGGGGTTATGAGATGGAGATAAACAGGAAGAAGACCAGCAACATTGAAATTAATGAACAAGTGTGAGAATATAAGGCATCAATCACATTTGTGAAATATACAATTTACAAGAAAAAGTGGCTGAGGAAGAATGGACTTTTGTTAACTTTTGTTAAACTTGGGGGTGACTGAATGACATATACCCTATTTCATGATTAATGTTTAGAAGGACACTAAAGGGAAAAATAACTGTAAGTAAAACAATTTTATTATTAACAATATTTGTATCAAAGACTTCATAATATAAATTGCATGCTATATATTCAAGCATTTTTAGTGATTCTTGTATATGATAAGGATACTAAAGTAAAAAAAAGTATTTTTTCTCTTTTAGTTTTAAGAAATGTAGGTATTACAATGTAACAAGAGAAGAGAGGATGGATAAAAACATGTTTAACTTAATAAGCTGTATTCTTGGGCTGTTGGGGTGGGGTGAGCTGTAAAAGAGAAACTGATTATAATATATGTCGAGTTGAGATGTTTGCTCTTACTTTTGCACAGATAAATGTCTGGATTAATGCCCTTGGCTTAATCTAATAACACATTTTTTTTGTGTAAGCATGTGGGCTTTAAAAATAAGAGAACCCAGTGAATACTATAAAGTTTTCTTTTAGCAAACAAATTTTCAGTGTGCGTTGAGAAGTCTGCAGCTGAGGGCACGTGCACATTTTGTTTTTATATTTCTATGGAAACAGGCTGATAACAGTTGAAGGCAGTATATCTTTAGAATTCTGTGCATTGTTTGCTGAGGGAATTGTAACATTAAAAGGTACAAGAGCAAACAGCTTAATAAAAAATAAAGTTTGAAATTATTTAAAGTGAATAAGAGATAGCAGCTTTCCTGGTACCCAAATGCTTCAGTGCATTTAGTATTACTTTGCATTATTTAGTTTTATTTATAGGTAGCCAGTGCACTTTTTCTTAAGGCTAAATGTTAATGTTTTCTGAAAGCATGCAAGCTATTTTCACATCTGGAAGGGGTATAAAGTTAAAAGAACAAGCACAATTAGTGTAAGTACTGTAGGTGCACAGGCTGTAACAAGGACCTTAACATGGATAACTTTGGAACAATTGTTCCTGTCAGGAGGGTTAAACTTCATTATTTGAAGATGTACATCATTGTGTGTTTATGTTTTAAGTTAATAGGTTATTGGGGTGCTCCAGCAGTGTGCTTGTTTTTTTTTCTTTTGTTTTAGGATTTTCATTAAAACAAAAAGTGTTGAAAAATCTGACATAGTTTCAAATGGCGATGACAAGAAACAACTGTATAAAAGATCAACCTACCAAATATCATTAATGGCTACATGTAACTTTACAAAAAAAGCACCAAACCAGGCATGTCCAAGAGTCAGCTTCCGGTGATTTCTCCTGTCCACCTGGTGAATCTGGGCATACTGGGGCAATGCAGCAATTGCCTCTTGCACACAGACAACCCTCTCCTCCTACCACCCAACACTACAACCTGTGAAAGATGCACTTACATAGCCAAACTGGAAGCAAAGCTCTCTCTCCACCCAAGATTATGCTAGACAGTCAAGAGGAGAAGGTTACCACCCGCACTACACCCCAAGCAACACATAGCCCTTCTAAACCCACACCACCAACACCCACACATAGCAACATTAAATCCACATATGCGGAGGCCCTTAACTGTAACCTGCCCAAGCAACAAGGACCTTCGAAGCTGAAATGCAAACAAACACCAATCACAACCAAAGTGTCACATAGCTCACAACACCAGTGTGCCACCCAGCAACAGCCACTAAGGCAAGACAATGTACCTAACACTTTAGTCATAGGTGACTCTATAGTCAGGCACACTGATGTCCCACTCACCAGGCTGAACAAGGAGAAAATTACAGTCAGCTGCCTGTCAGGCGCCAGGATCTGCCACATAACGCATGCAATCAAGTCACTCCACAACAAGTACAAATATGACTTTGTCATTGTCCATGTTGGAGTGAATGACTTGAGACATACCTCCCTGGACTACATGAAAAGAGCCATGGAAGAGCTCTCGGATCATGTGGCCCAGGCAGGTATGACCCTAGCCCTGAGTAGCATCCTGCCTTCGCCCAGAATGATACCACAATATAAGGACAAAATAATTGACTTCAACAATTGGCTAAGCTTCTGGTGTCATTCGAAGGGGATCCAGTATCTATCTGCCTGGGACGACATGATCGACAGACCACAATGCTTTGCCAGAGATGGTCTGGACCTGTCGACCCTGGGATTCAGGTTACTGGCTAAGGCTCTTGACACCCCTATAGTGCCTTTTTTAGGCAAAGTTTAAAGGACAAAACCACCATCTTAACAGGTACAAGCATGCAAATTCTAAAGGTAATGCTACTCAATGCTAGAAGTCTAAATCTCAAAATGCACCCTCTTGAGGCACTCCTAAAAATGGAAAACATTGATATCTGTCCTGTAACTGAGACCTGGTTCAAGGCTCCAGAGAGCACCCCTGCAATACCAGGCTATAACTCTTACCACACTTTTCGGCCACCAAACCAGGACCGAAACACTAAAGGTGGAGGAGTGTCCATATTCACCAAGGATATTCACACCACCAGGCTAGTTGCCCAACACAATGCGTCTGAAATTCTCCAGGTGCAACTAACACTAGGTAAGACTGCAATCCAAATTGTAGCTTACTACAAATCCTCCACCATGCCCCAAGATTCTCACTACAACTTTCTAAACATACTGGAAAATATTAAGATACAACCAAACACCCTAATACTGGGTGATTTCAACTACCCTGCCATTAACTGGGAAAACTACTCGTGTACCAACACCTTTGCCCAACGGTTCTTGGAATTCATAAATTCCAATGCCTTGGATCAACTAATCCATAGTCCTACCAGATGTTCCAGTATCCTAGACCTGGTCATTACCAACATGGGAAATCGATGCTCCACACCTATGGTCACCCCCTTGTTGGTCAGGTCTGACCATAAGCTAATCACCCTTAACATCCATATCCCACCCCCCAGTAAGGAAACCTCCATAAAAAACTTCTCCAAAGCCAACTTCACTGCTACTCAAGTCAGAAGTGACAAACGTCATGACACCCATGCAGACGGGAACTGAAAGTTCGACTGCTGAATCCTACACTAAGGCACTGTATGAGCACATCCACTCATGCATGAATCGTGCCATCCCAAATAGAACCAAGATGCTCTCCTCCAAAAAAAGGAAGCCAATCTGGTGATCCCCTGCCATAAACAAACTTTACAACAAAAGGAAGAAACTGTTGCAGAAAAGAGGAAAATCCCAGGATGCAAAAAACTCCCTTACCAGCCTCAGTAAGAAGCTGAGTCCCCTCATAAAATCCTCCAAAGCTAGTTATGAAAATAAAATTTCCAAAGATTCCAAAGACAACGACAAGGCATTCTATAACTATATCAAGAATCTAAATGGCAATGCTCAAATCTGCTCTGAGCTACAACAGAATGTCATTAAATATACTGATCCCAAGGATATTGGCAATATCCTGGCAGATCAATTCAGTGCCAACTTCACCCTCCTCTCATCCCCTAAATGTCCCATCTCAATACCAGAAGATTGCCAAATTCCGGTCATAACGGCCACACAGGTAAAAAAACGGACTCTCCAAAGCTAAGAATACAGCATCCATGGGACCAGATGACATCCCGGGCTGTGTACTACATGTACTACAAAGTGAACTGGCACCTCACCTAAGTGTCATGTTTAATCATAGCCTCACTTCAGGCTTCGTGCCCACTCAGTGGTGCACAGCTACAGTTATCCCACTCCACAAGGGGGATCCACGTTGGATCCCGGGAACTACCGCCCCATCATTCTGACAAACCTGATCTGCAAGGCCATGGAAAGTATTATCATGGAACTTATAAACAAAGACATTGGCAACCTTCAAACACTGGACCCCACCCAGTTTGGGTTTGTGAAGGGACGATCTTGTCTTCTGAACCTGATTGACTTCTTCAAATCAGTCTCCAGAGCCGTGGATGAGAGTAAGGTGGTCCACACAGCCTATCTGGACCTCACCAAGGCCTTTGACACCATCCCCAACTCTGGAATCATAGAGAGACTTACTAAGCTGGGCATTAATCCCTACATCACTTGATGGGTTGCCAACTGGCTTACTGACAGAACCCAGACTGTAAAAGTAGCCGACTCCAAATCCAGCTCCAGACAAGTGGCAAGTGGAGTACCTCAGGGTTCAGTCCTGGGACCGCTTTTGTTTGGCATCTACTTCTCTGAAGTACAGGCCAACACTAAGGGACTCTGGCTAACAAAGTTCGCAGATGACTGCAAACTGGGAGCCATCATTGAATCCCCAAATGATATGGATACTCTACAAAAGGGCCTTGCAGAAACAGATACTTGGTGCCAGAGCCATGGGCTCAAGCTCAATGCCAAGAAATGTATAGTTATCCCCTTTGGGAAAAAACATGTACCCGTGAATTACAACATAGGTGGTAGTACACTAAAAAACCGAAAGTGTGATAAGAGACTTAGGGACACAGGTGGACAGTGGTCTCACCTTCGATAACCACATCGCCACAACAGTCAGGAAATCCTTCTATATGGCACACCTCATCACTAAGGGCTTTTCATCCAGGAAAAAAGGAGGTCATTGTCCTACTGTACTCATCCTTCATTAGACCCATTATAGAATACAACACCCCATTTGGTATGTACCTCTCAAGACATCTGCAACACTGGATACGCCGCAGAAATACCTCACTGAAAGAATCACAGGCCTAAAGTAGATGCCCTACACTGTGCACCTTAAAAACTCCAGCTATACTCTGTCGCATATCATCTACTCAGAGGCGATCTCTGCTTAACATACAAGGCCATGTCAAACCCAGAGCTGTTGGACATGCTACACTTAAAGAAATCCCAATCTCTCAGAGCCACACGCTCCTGGGATCTAAACCTTGTCATCACAATAAACAAAACATGCTGGAAGGATAGGTTCCTGACCCAGAGACTCCCCAGACTCTGGAATAGACTGCCCATACATGTCAAGCAGAGCGCCTCTTTGGCCCTATTCAAAAGGAACCTTGATGATTAGATGGGAGAAAGGAAATTCACCCCGGGGATCACATCAGTCGCCCTGCTAGACAGGGGTCCAGGGAAGTAAATAGTGTGGGAAGAAATAGCCAGGGAATTGTTATGGCTAGGCTTGTATAGGCCCTAGGGCCGATAGCCTAGTACCAACCTATGAACACAAAAGCTGGAAATAGGCATTTAAAAAAGCTGTCATATATAATAGGGGGGAATAATAACTTCTTATTATAATTGATACACTATTCATATTATTTTGGAATGTGAATGGCCTCACAGGTATAGACAAAAAAGGTAAGAGTATTGAATTACATTAAAAAATGCATAGTGCAAATAGCAATTCTACAGGAGACAAATTTGAAAAGAAGGGAGCATGTAAATTTGATAAAGAAAGGATTTCAGGAACGATATTCAGCAGAATATCAGGGACAAAGGAAAAAGGAACAACTTATACTACTTGCTAGAGAGGAGCATCAATAGAGATAGAAGAGGAAAAATGATAATAATGGCAGATTTATGGAAGTAAGGGGCTACTGGCAAGAGAGGAGGTTTACACTTTCATGTATTTATATTCCAGCTAAAACTGCTATTATGGAGCTTAATAAAATTTTGGGAGAAATAATCAGCTTTCAGCTGGGAATATCACTTATATATAGGAACTGGAAATTGATTTGCAATACTGAGGACTTATCTGGGGGAGCTCAGAAGGGAAAATATAACAAAAGAGGGTAGATTTCTAAAGAAATTAATGAAAATATTTGGTATGGAAGATGTTAATTCAGTAGTAAAAATCTGGAGAGAATTTACATATTATTTCCCAAGGTACAATAACTGGGCTAGAGTAGACAGAAATTATATTTCAAAGAAACATATGCATTTAATTGTGAGCTTTGACATATACCTAATAACTATTTCAGACTGTGTGCTAATAACAACTAAGATAAAAATACAGGGTAATAAAGTAAATCTAATAAAGTGGTGCTTCCCAAAATACCCGTAAAAAAGAGAAGAATTTAAGGAATGGGTAGTGGAAATTATTCAGGAATTATTAGGGAAGATAGAAATTTTTATAGAAGTTATAGCTAGTGAGTGGGATAAAATGAAAGTGGAGTTTAAAATTAGAGTAGAAATATACAAAAAAAAAAGAAATATAGTTAAGAAGAAAAAAAATATTATTTAGATGTGCTGACAAAGGTTGGTGTATTGCAGAATAAGAGGAATCTCACAGAACAAGAAGTGCAACTGCATAGTGCTAAAGAGAAAATAGAAGAGTATTTGGATAATATGCATGAGTTTAGAAAGATTGCTGTTAAGCAACTGTTATTTGATAATAATTCCAGAGCACAAAAAGTTTTTACCACAAGTTAGGCAACAGAATGTAGAAAGGATTGTTGCCAAACTTAAGGAGTCTATAATAAGAAAAATAACCAGAAGATTATGTAGAGGTATTAGAGATATTCTGGAAATTTAATGAAAATTTGTATAAAGTAGAAACATGTGGAAATCAAGAAAGGGCACAAATGGAAATATTTATGGAAGACTTAACTATGCAAGACTAGAGGCAGATGAGGCACAGCAATTAACAGTTTAGATAGAAGGAGATGAGATAAAAATGGTGACATATAATCAATCTTGAGAAAAGTCTCCATGAATAGATGGCATTCCTGTGGAAGTTTGGAAGCTAGGAGGGAAGAAAGTGATAAAGATCTGGAAAGTTTTCTTTAACAGTATTTTAAAAGGAGGAGAAGCACCAACATCCTGGAAGAAAGCTGATGGGGCTGTTATACCTTAAAGTGACAAAAACCCATCAGACCCAATTTCATATAGTCCCATTTCAGTTTTAAAACATGATTATAAAGTGTTTATATTTTTAATGGCAAAGGTATTAACAAAATTGATAGTTATGGATCAAAGTGGTTTTGTGGAGGGGAGGCAAACATTTGACAAAATTACTAGAACAATGATGATCCAGAGGGAATCAGAATGTAAGAAAATACCGTTGTTGTTGGTGGGTCTCGATGCAGGAAAAGCATTTGACAGAGCGAGCTGGGATTTTATGAGTAGGATAATGGCAGCATTTGCATTTCCTGATAAAATAATAAATAAAGTTAATTAGGAGGATATATATATATATATATATATATATATATATATATATATATATATATATATATATATATATATATATATATATAAGGAACTGGATGCAAAAATAAAACTGACAGGGTTCTTATCTGACAAGTTGTGTCTGAACAGAGAAACAGGCAGGGGTATTCTCTTTTCCCTTTGTTATTTGCTTTACATTTAGAGCCATTGGCAAAGAAAATAAGGGAATGAGAAATTCAAGAATATAATTGGTATAGTAATCAAGAAATGTTGGCTTTATTTGCAGACAATATTATTTTGTACCAAAAAGAACCAGAACAGGACATCTCTGTTTTGCCAAACATTTCAGTTTCAGGCCTTTATAGGATATAATATTAATGAAGATAAAACAAAGGCTATAGCTGTAAACTATGCGCTCACTCTTGGATTGGTTCAGCAATACCCATATTTATGGGACATGATAAAATGAAGTATTTAGGAGTATGGATTAAAAAGCATTCTGTTAAGGCAGCTAAGGGTATATGGGAAGAGACTAAACAAAAGATATTACAAAACTGAGAAACTAGATGTTGTTTATGGATATGGATAACAAGATACAAGCAGAGAAAATGTTTTTAGCCCTTTTAGCTTTATAAATGCTAGGTATATTTTTATCAACTAGAGTAGACATCATGGGTAATAATTAATAAAGATTTGAAGGAATTTATCTGGGAGGGATGGATGGCAAGGGTCAAGTGGGATAAGTTGATCCTTGCAATAGAAGAAGTTTAGGATTACCTGATTTGAAGGGGCATTTTAGAGTTACACATTTAAGGCATACATAAGACAAGCAGGAAGCTATAATTCAAAGTGGAAAGGGTTGATCTTGAAGCAGAGGGGAAATTCAAGAAATAAGGTGAGAGTAATGTCACGGATGTAGATCCTTAAGGAGAATAGCATTAACCATACAGAATATTCTATTCATAAAGTAGCCAAAAGTATTCTGAGAACTAAGCCAACATGAGAACGGAGAAAGGAGATTTTGCTGATAGGGTTGACTGCAATTAGGGGTTCACAGGATGGGCAACAGGGGGCTGGAATTTACTGGTGAAAACTTGCAAAGGAACCAATGTATTGGGAGCAAATAGAGAGGGAAAGGTAATAGAATGGGGGGAGTCCAAGAAGACATTTGGACTGCCGGTTAGTGGCTGACATGAGAGTACAGGCAAAGAAAATGGGATAGATGAATTCTAAGTAAAAGACTTACTCTGGTAGAGTTTTTAGTTGAATCTAGAAAAGAAGTTGCTATTAAAAAAAGGATAATTAGTAGGGCATATAAAATATTGCACAAACTATAGAAATCAATCACAGGAGATTAGAAAAGATTGGAAAGAGAGACTGGATAAGCAATTCACAAGAAAATAATGGGAGGCCATATGCATGGCTCCAAAGTATGGAACAACGTATAGAATATTTAGGATTTTTGCTTGGAAGTGTTTGCATTGGTATTGTATATCCCAAGCAGGCTCCAAAGGATTTTTACTCTAGTAAATGCCAAATGTTGGAAATGTAATTGGGAAGAAAGAGGTAACTAAGGACATGTTTTATGAGTCTAATGAGTTGTCAGACTTTACAAATTTATTATAGAGTACTCTGTCAGAAATATTCTGTAAGCAAATGGGTGTAACTAAGGAAATTAGTCTTTTTTTGAGCGAGGATACATGATCTGAATTGCCTTGTGAAGTTTAATTCTTGTGACTGCCAAAAATGGAATTACTGGAAAATGGAAATCAGTGTCTAAACCAAGTGTACTTGAAGTATTGAATATTGTAACATATATAAAAGGAACCAGAAGTGGGATCTTTAGAAAAGGGTGGTAGCAAATTGCATGAAACATAATTGTGTGAACAATACATGCAGAATAATGTTTTGGAGGGCAAGTGAGGTTTAAGGGAAGGCAGGAATTGAACAATTTATGTAATGTTGGATCAATAGTTACACAGAAAAACACATGTAATGTATGTTTTATAACTGGGAACATATTAATATGGTTTGTTTTATTTTATATAAATGTAGGTTTGCCTATGTCTTATGTGATAATTCAATCTTCTTCTTTCGGCTTTTCACGGTTAGCGGTCGCCACAGCGGATCACTTGTCCGCTCATGATTGGCAGTAGAGTTTTTACGATGTTGAGTTGCCAGCCCGGCGCACAATCTTCCACAGAAGGCACACACACACACACACACACACACACACACACACACACACACACACACACACACACACACACACACACACACACACACACAGACACGCACACACACACACACACACACACACACACACACACGCACACACACACACACACACACACACACACACACACTCATATCTAGGGCCAATTTAGAGTGTCCAATCTACCTACAGCATGTCTTTGGGATGTGGGAGGAAACCGGAGCACCTGGAGGAAACCCACGTGACCACAGGGAGGACATGCAGACTCCGCACAGAAGGCACCCCAACCAAGAATCGAACTGAAGAACCTCTTGCTGTAAAGGTGTTAAAAATATTTTAAATCTGTGTGGGAATATAAAGGGGCAGATACAAGTTTTTTCCTCTCAGATTTCTGATTCAGATTCAGAGGAGATTTTAGTATGTAAAACTCCCTGTGAGAGATTTTCATTCTGTGAGACAAATTCCAGAATGTGCCAGTGTTATCAGTGGAAGAACAGTGAAGGGCCTCAGTTTGTCAGAAAATACTATGAGTTGTTAAAACGAATTCATCAAACCTTCACCTGTCCCCCTGTGCTGTCAGCATTCAAGGATGTTTGTCACAGCATATGTTTTCCCTGACAGCGAACCTGCTGCTCATAAGAAAACAGATAGAATGTACAAAGTTCATTTGTTCATGTTTTTATACACTAACCCCAAATCTGATCCTGTAGTTATAACTTTATTTAATCCAGCTGCTGCAAAACATTTTGTTAATTCTAATACTTCTCACTTCACAAACTGTTGCTTTTTCACTTGAGTTTTTTTAGTAATCTTAGATTTAAAAAAAATTCATATTATCACATTCTTATTCATTCAGATTTCAGGTGCATATTAAGGTTTTGTGTGTCTAGTTCACAATATAAGTTTTCTGCATTATCCTTTGGGCTATCCACTGCTCCAAGAGTGCTCACAAAGTTTTGAATTCCTGTCATAGCCCTGCAGGCTGCAGGATGTTTACATTTTTCCATATTTAGACAAATTGTTTATCTTTGCAGCATCTTTTTTAAGGTGTCAGGAATCTCTCACTTAAGTAAGAAATCTCCTACACAAACTGGGATGCCAAGAAATCATTTAAAAGTCTTTTTTGACTCTATCACACAGGACTGTGTTTCCAGGGTGCCTGCTAGACACCTCAGTGCAAAGAGCTTTTCTACCACAGGAAAAAATACATCTGTACTTAGATTTATTCCAGGAGTTTTCTACTCAGACTTCTGTCAGTGTGAGGGAATACCTTAGGATTCTGGGATTTATGACATCCATGACTCTCATGATACTTCTTGCAAGACTGCACATGAGAAAGATGCAATGATATCTGAAGTCTCTTTGGTCCCAACACCAACAGCCACTGTCTTTTAAATTCTAGTTCTAGGATTTGTAATAAGAGAAATACCTTGGTGGAGACATCAAATATCCCTGAATCCAGGTCTCCACTTCTGCCCTCCTGTTCTAAAAGCAGTGAATCACAACAGACACCCCAGACTTTGCTTGGGGAGCAATGTCAAGGGGGTTAAAAGTGTGAGGTGTCTGGGACAAGAAAGACAGATCAAAATGCATAAACATAAACATAAAAGAGATGCTACTAGCTCTTACAAAATTCTCAACTCTGAATCATCTGTGGTTCCCAGGACCTCTTCAAGTAGTGCCAGACAATACCATAATGATGTGGTACATAAACAAGCAAGGGGAAAGCAAATCTCATGCACTATGCAGATAAGCCATGTTAGCATGAGATATAGCTTCACAGCACAATCTTAATCTACAGGAATCTTACCCTCCAGCAAAATGGTGTGGCAAACAAGCTGAGAAGGACAAAGGCAGACCCTGATGAATGTAAACTTGATCCATCTGAGAGGAATTCCTCGAGTAGACTCTTATGCCTCCTCACTAAACAATCAACAGACAAAATTTTGTTTCAGGACTCCATGCAAGAAGGTTTGGAAGAGAGATGCCTTTTCTTTTCCTTGGACAGGAATGATCCTGCATGCTTTTCCAACCTTTCCAGTAATATCCAGGGTACTTCTGAAGATTCAAAAGGAAATCCCCCAGCCATTGAGGTGACTCCCTTGTTAACCAGGCAGCAGTCATTCTCCTTTCTTTTGGAAATGGCCAGGGGCAATTACTACAAACTTCCTCACAGACTGGATTTACTCACATAAGATCAGGGCTGTTTGATGCATCTTAACCCCAAACAACTACAACTGGCTGCCTGGATCATAGGGTCTTAAGAACTTTTAGACACCTGTGTATTGAGGACACGCAGCAGGTACTGATAGAGGCAAGGTAGCCTGCTACTGGAAAATCATAACTAAACAAATGGAAAAGGTTTTCTAGTTGGTGCCAGCAAAATAACCATCACCCATTCAGGGCTAGTATTTATTTGTTTATACAATATTTGTGTGAGTTATTATTCTATGGCCTGTCTTATTCTGTATCAAGGTTCTTTCGCTGGCCATTTCAGGATGTCTCCCCTGGATCCCTGTCTTTCAGTGCATGCTCATGTGAAAATATTTTTGAAAGGGGTGCTGCATAAGAAACCTCCAGGGATCTTAATTGTGTGTTAGAGAAGCTAACACTTGCTCCATTTGAAGCAGCTTATCTGGCTGACTTGATGTTCTTAACACTGCAAACAGTTTTGCTGATTGCTCTAAACTCTTCAAGAAGAGTATCTGAGTTGCAATGTGTTATGTCAGGTTATTCCTATCTCATTTTCTACAATGACAGGATTTCTTTGAGAACTAATCATTTCTTAATACCTAAAGTTGTATCTGAGTTTACTTCAAGCCAGACTCCCCATCTCCCTGTGTTTTTTCCTGAACATTAGAATAAAGGAGAAATGATGCTCCATACCATGTCAACAGATAACTCAGATACTATCTTGACAGAACAAAATCTTTCAGAACTTCCAATCAGTTGTTCTTTTATTGTGAGGGTAAGAAGAAGGGACAACCTGTGTCAAAGCAGACTATTTCAAAATGGTTCTCAAGGTATTACCTCTTGCTATGCCAACCCTTAGAAAACTATTCCGGGAAGGATCAAAGCACACTCTACAAGGGCCTTTGCTTCATCTATAACTTTTCAGAAAGGATTGGACTCTAGACATAGTCTAGAAGCACTATCTTGGTCCTTTGTGCAGACCTTTACAAAGCACTATAAACTAGATTACTTTTCCAGGTCCAGAACAGGCTTGCTTAGGATCATTCTCCAGGGGTTCCTGGACCCTTCCACTTCCTCCTCCCAGTTATTTTAAAGTATGGTAATCTACCCATACAGGTTACACTATTGCAACAGTGGTTGATATGAAGAACATAGTGCAGTTGTGTAAGTATTCCCCTTGTTTTGGTGTGGATGTTTATGACAGTGCATGGACATGTGTTTTCTGCATTTCCTAGCACTGTTCTGTCAGTGCTTAGCTTTCCTGTCTCAGATAGCATAAAAGCTCTTAAGAGCTTGGTGCCTGTACCAGTCTTTTAGTCATCTGTGCTCAAGTTGACTAATGGTTTGGATGTCTGGAAGGTGTGCTGACGATTTGGAAACTGGTCAGATGTTATATTCTATGCAGTATGTAACCCTTATAGCTTAGCTGCAGTAGTGGTCATTCAAACATCTATTATTATGGTAAGATTCTATTCATTCAGTCCATCCAATTTGACATATGGGTCCTCAAGCCCCTGCTTGGATCCAATCTGGCCAATTCAGTGTTTCAGCCTTGAGCCCTTCTAAAATTTTCTGTCCCATAATACCCTGCTCCCTCCTGACTAGCCCAGATCTCTATTGCTGCCTCTTGGAGAAGTATCGCAGATCTCACCAGTAAAGTGCTTTGCATCTTCCTGGGCAGTTTTTGTGAGAATTAACCAGTGATTAGTCTGGTCTTTAGCCATTTAGAGCAGAGTAGTTTAGTTTAGGAAAATTTTTTCAGTTTCTTGAGTTTTTTTTTTTTTTTTTTTGCTGTTTTCTAATACTTCTAGTTCTTTGCCCTTCTATTGCTGGCTTTGCACCATCTTGTTCTCCATAATGCTGGTGTTATCTACATTAACATTATAGTCTTTAGAATATTAATGTAGATTCTTATAGAGTCATAGAGTATTGTTAGTATTGGTAGGCATTAAAATAACATTAAAAATTAGAAGTGTATTACTTGTTATCGTGTGTGTGTGTGTGTGTGTGTGTGTGTGTGTGTGTGTGTGTGTGTGTGTGTGTGTGTTTGCGTGTGTGTGTGTGTTTGTGTATATGTTGTTTTGTTTCTTAGAATGGAGCAGAAGATTAGCTTCAAAAAAAGTTCCCTGTGTGAATATACCTCCCCCCCAGAACCTCTATGATGTATGAGTGGTCTGCTTGGGGGTGCCACACCTTAACTGTGATATCTGTGTTGCCTTTAGGTCTAGAGCACTGTCCAATAGAAGAAACAAGCTGAATCTCAAGGGCCATCTCCCACTGGATCTGTAGTCTTCCAAAACCAAAAAACTAACATAGAAACCTTTGAAGCAGAAGGATTCAAAGCCAAAGAAATAGCAGGCAGTAGCTTCTGCTCAAGTTTCAATGCCAAAAGCACCTAGACTTGAAGACACTCTGGCCTGAACCCCAAAGTATACTTCATCTCCAGATTTTGAATTCTTGCCAATCACTATTCAGGACTGTCCTAAGAGAGTGAAGAAACCTGTTTCCAGCCCTGCAGCTGCCTTGTCAACTAAATATTTTAAGTCCTATTGCAGCACCTCCATAGTGGATTTGGATCATCTGCTGAAAGAGTACCTTTGAACCAAAATCGAGATGGGTGTCATTGTGAGTCCATCGGCTCCAAAGCTGACTGAATCTGTGCATTTCATTTCTATCCAAGTATTCTCACTAATCCACCTTATGGCTCTGGTTTTCTAGAATTCATATGGTAAAGCACATCCTGTGTTGCAGAGTCAATGAGCCTTGTCTCCACCACTATGGGAGAATTGGATCTGACATTTCAGTCATGGATTCCTTATGATCTAATAAGTGAGTTTTAGAGCTGTGGTGCCAGGCTGATGGCTCCATTAGTATTGTCAAGGACTTCCACCTTGAAAACCTTGGCACCAATCCCCTCCTTGATAACATTAGTTCGGTCAGATCTGGGGAATTTCTCTCTGTTTAAGGGATAGGACCCAACCACGTATGTCATTTCCTCAGATCCAAGTGAAGTAGGAATGGCTTTCAGAGTTCTGCAGAGAGTCATTTTGCCTCATAGGGGAGATCCATAGGATCCTCCGACAGTGGGGTTCTCCCCATGACCAGCTCTCCTTAGGTTCAGCTGTGCAGTAGACATCATCTGGCCAATCTCTTCCCATTGGCCCCAAACCTAGTGCCTTACAGCAGCAAGTGCCCTCTCAGGACTCAGTCTAATTATCCCCTGAGCCATCTAAGAAGAGGGTGTGCAAGAGGAAGCATTTAGATTCACTGGAAGAGTCCTTCATGCGTGATACTGATTCTAATGATAGAGAGAGTTCCCCAGAATCTTCTCCCAAGGATGTGCCGTTTGGAGACATACTGGAACTCATGAGGCCTAGGAGATCCTTGCCAAGTGAACCATCCTCTCAGGACAAAACAGTGCTGTTTGAGACAAACAGGATGATCCCTTCTACTTTCTGGGTAGTCCCACCATCTGACAAAATGGTTGAGCTGGCAGTGAATAAAGTTTGGCAGAAGCCAGACACACCTGAGGCAGTCAAAAGAACAAAAGTTGAAAAACACGAGCCAAAGCACACTTCCAGTGGGTTTTGTTGTAGCTTCGCGAACTTAGCTCTTTCACCATCCAATAATGGCATCATCAGAGTTAGTCACTAACACTGATGATGCCATTAGTGGATGGTGAAAGCTGTAAGTTTGTGGAGCTACAATAAAACCCACTGGAAGTGTGATTTGGTTCATGTTTGACATCTGAGGCAGTCCCCTGGAAGCCTGATAGAAAACTTAAAACCCCACTCTAGAAAATCTTTTTGGGCCAAAACTCCTGTGGATTCCATCATTGTTATGTTGGCTAACAAAAAGAACTGTCAAAGGACTCATCTTCTATTCGTCCATCTAATAAGGATTCTCTGGACGTGGATAGACTAATGAAGTGTGTGTATGCATCTAGCAAGTTTGCTTTTAGGGATGTGACCTACACACAACAGGCTATTTCTCTTCTGAAGAACCCCATTATCCCAGAGTCACAGAAACCAACCATGACCAGTATTAGCAACCTGTCCAGGCTCCTTCTTCACAACATGGTGGATGGAGCTTCAAGGGTAGCTAGATCAGGCATTCCTATGCAATGCCATGCTTGCCTATGACTCTGCAACTTTGCAGGCAACTTTAAACTATCCTTCATGAATGCACCATTTGATGGAACCACCTTGTTTGGTAAGACAGTTAAGGAACATGTGCAAATGTCTGGGTAAGACAGCAAGACACTTTCTGCAGTAGGTGTGACATTTGAGGCACCACAGTGCACATTTCATATTAATCAAAAGGGTGTTTGGTCACTCTGGTTTCACAATTCCCGCCATCAGTGTGACTCAGCTTCTGACAGGGGTGGCCATGGCAGGTCTGTATCATGTTGTTGAACTTTTAAAAGTTCGAACGTCATATGATCGACACCATATGATCGAACTTTTAAAAGTTTAAACATTTCAACAGAGATCTCTGTACAGTGCAGAATGGGAAGATTTCCCTTTTCTGCACTGTAATGTGATCTCAGAGTTGGTATATTTAAAGAGCGGGGGGTGTGGGGGGGGGGGGCATGTCCCCCTGCTTAAACCATTCAGGTAGGCTTTTTCTTTCTTTGTTTTTTTTATTACTTTTTCGAATTTTTAAAAGTTCGATTATATGGTGTCGACCATATGACGTTCCAACTTTTAAAAGTTAGATTATGTAATATAGATGCAGTCATGGCAGAAGTAGTCACTTCAATGGACACATCCCCAGAGGCCAAGGGGGTCTGCAGAACCAGGGTTTCAGTGGTCCCTTCTCCAATAGGCAAACACAAAGTCCTTGATGGGTTGCCTGACTGTCCCACTCTGGAAACAGAATGAAAAACCAAAACAATACAGTCACTGAAAACCAAATGCGTTAGACACAGGAACTCCTCCAGACTGAAGGTATCAAATTCTGTAGGTTTGTTGATCAAAAAAGTTCATAAAATTGTGAAATATGAAACTTAAAAACAATAAATAAGCACTTTCATTTTTTACAGATAAAAAAATCTGATGAAGTTTTTTATCTGTAAAAATGAAAGTGCTTATTTATTGTTTTTAAGTTTATGTTTTACAATTTTAGGAACTTTTTCTACCAATAAACCTACAGATTTTGATACCTTCAGTCTGGAGGAGTTCCTGTGCCTAATGCAGAATACTTTCTGCTATTTTATGAATATAATATTCTGTATGGTTGATGTTATTCTCCTTAAGGATCTGTATCCAAAGTTCCACTCTCTTCTTGAATTTCCCTACTGCTTCATCATCCCTTTCCATTTTGAATTATAACGTTCTACTTGTGTTATATATATAAGACTCAACTGTGTATCTCTAAAATATCCCTTCAAATCAGGTAGTCCTAAATCACCTTGTTCTATGGGAATGATCAACCTATCTCACTTGACCTTTGCCATCTTCCACTCTCAGATAAAATCCTTTGACTCTATTAATTAATGTCCACAACTTCTGCTCTAGATGAGAAAAATATGTCTGACCTGTATATAAAACTAAAGGGACTGAAAACATCTTCTTTGCTTGTATCTTCCTCTCCATATCTATAAACAAGGGCTTCCAGAGTTTTAGTTTTTGTATTATCTTTTGTTTAGTCTATTTCCAAATAGTGTTAGTTTCCATAACAGACTCCTTTTTAACTCATACTCCTAAATAGTTAATTTTATCATGTCCTGATACATTTGGGTATTGCTGAACCAGTTCATGTGTGGGTAGATAGTTTACAACTCTAGCCTTTATTATATTCTAATTACATTTATATACTGAAAATACTTGAAATTGCCTCAGAATGTTCCACAACACTGAGAAGTCCTTTTCTGGTTTTATCCGGTTGAAAATAATATCATCTCCATATAAAGCCACCTTTTCTTGATTAACATTCCAATTATATTATTTTCTTTGCCACTATCTCATGGTTTGAACAGGAAGCATATAAACCCATCACAAAATAAGACAGCAGTGAGTACATAATGCACATTGGCACAAATGTGTATCCAAGCATTTGTCATACTATGTGCACATCATGGAAAATTTCACCAGTTGATAAACCATGAAATGTTGTAGGTGCCATGGCGCGCGTACACACACACACACACACACACACACACACACACACACACACACACACACAAACATAGCATAAATGTCACAGTTGTGGAACACGTCTTCAAGTCTCACAGGTGCCTAAGGAGCAGCCAGTGGTTTATATTGTTGCTCGTCTTGTCAGGATAAAACAGACTAACAGTTGTGGGTTTGGTTCAAGCAGATTTTTTTACATACAAATACTTTAGGATTGAGTTTTAGTAACTTAAACTTAAGTAAACTTATAACCAGACTGACTACTGCAGTCATACATGTTAACATTCTGGCTGTTCACTCAAAATGGCACTGCTGTCTGCACGTTCTCTCTATTTATACACACGTGCCCTCACTTTAAAATGCTTCTTAAAGACACAACATAGCCTCTGATCTACATCCTCCCTCTTTGAGAAATAAGTCATGCACAGTAATAATGAGAATAACCATTGACATGCAGTTGTACAGAAATAATCCTTTGACATTCAGTTATACAGAACTAATTACAAGTGAAACAATTATGCCCAGGTTGCTGTGTATTTTACACTAGGTCTGGAAATACAACCTGATCATTTGACATAAAAACTAGGACTGGGTGTAGCAATAGGGACTGTCTTTAATGAATGTTCAGCTTCAGGGAAATCTGGGACATCATCAGGAATGGGAACAGGTACTGAGGACATGTCCTTCGACAGGAACATCATATGGATTGCTCTGAGATCTAGTGTCTGTATCACAGGTATGATGCTGTGATATCATTTCAGACACCGGAAGAAGATGCCTGTGATTTCTTCTGTATTATATACCCTCAGATTCTACTAAGTAAGATCTCAGCTCGGCACATACACCTCTCACTTGATTGATTAGATCAAAACCTTTTGCTGTTTATATCCTCACTATTTTTCCTTCTTTCAATGGACAAAGAAATCTGCTCATTTTATCATAGTGAGCCAAATAAATCGTCATGGGGTATATTTTTGAGATTAAGCAAATTCAAGAAAACATCTGTATTGTCACACTTTGACCTCTCCAGTAATTGCTTTGCACTTTGTACTGCACGTTCAGCTAGGCCATTTGACTGTGGGTACTCAGACTACTGGTAACATCGATAAAGTCCCACTCTTTTGCAAATTTCTGAAATAGCTGGATGATAAACTGATTACCGTTGTCAGAAATAATTGTGTGGACTACCATGGACTGAGAAATGATATTTCAACTTAGTAATGACAGTTCTGGTCGTTAGGCTGGGTAGCAGATCAATCTCGAACCAATTCAAATAAGATTCTACCAACACTAAGTAATGTTGACTATTCCACTTGAATAGGAAAATGGCTACTGTTGACCAAGGTAGTTCAGGAATCTGGTTTAGCTGAAGTGACTCTTTTTGCGAATGCTGTTTAGTACTATTGCATACTGAACAGGATGAAAGTATTTTATCGATATCTTTTGACAGATAATGCCAAAATAGTAATCCTCTTGATCTTCTTTTGGTAGCTTCGAAACCTGGGTGGTCATTTTGGAAAATCTGGATGTAATCATGTTGTAAGGAAGTAGGAACAACAACTTTAGGACCTTTGAAAATGCTACCATCTTCCGTCAACATCTCATTTCTGTAAGGAAAATAAGGTTGCAGTTCTGTTAGTACACAAGATTGCTTTGACGGCCATCCAGCATTGATGAAGTGGTTAAGATTTTGCAAAACTGGATCAGTCTTTGTATGATCTATTAGCTCATCAAGTCTTTGCCTTTTGTATAGACCATAAATATAATCATGGAACTTCGAACATGCGAATACAATTGCCAAAAGTTCGTTATCAATTTGAGCGTACTGCATGTCAGTTTGGATAAGGATTCTAGATTCGTAGGCTACTGGTCTATTCTCATGAAGAATTGCACCAAGACTGAACTTTGAAGCATCACAGGAAAGAATTACTGGTTTGTGGACATCATAGTATCTTAATGTAGGTGGACTGGCAATTTTCTTTTTCAGGTTATCAAATGCTCCCTGGTGTTGTTCCAACCATGACCAGGTAACATTTTTGCATGTCAGCCCCCTTAGGGCCCTGATAATTCACTGAAGTCTGGTATAAACCTACCCAAATAGTTAACCAAGAACATGCTGTAAGGCTTGGACATAGTCTGGAGCTGGCATCTCAAGAATGGCTGTTTGTTTGGAAGGATCTGGTCGTAAGCCCAAACTGGTAAATAAATGACTGACATAAGCAACTTCTGGTAGCCTGAATTAATATTTCAGAGGATTGAGCTTTATATTCACTTCATGTGCTGTTTCCAGAACTTCCCTGAGGTTTCTGTCATGCTCTGCTTCACCATTGCGTCCGACTAGTAAATCATCTACTATTATAGCACACAGATAGCCTGAAAAAATTTGCTCCATTGCACGCTGAAAGACTTCACTGGCAGAATTTATTCCAAAAGGCATTTTGAGAACTCTGTATCTACCAAATGGTGTACTGAATGTAGTCAGTAGTGAAGATTTGTGATCAAGCATTACTTGCCAAAATGAACTCTTCGCATCTAAGACAGAAAAAACAGTGGCATTTGGCATGAGGTTAGCAACTTCCTCGACTGTACTCATAGGATGGTGTGGTCTCTTTAATTCTTTGTTTAAGTCTCCTGGGTCAATACATATTCTGATTTCATCTGAGCTTTTCTTATGAGCAATTACCATGGAAGACACCCATTCAGTTGGTTCTGTAACTGAACAGATCACACCTTGCTGCACCATTTTATATAACTGGACTTTGATTCTGTCCTCAATAGCTAATTGAGCTCTTCTTGCTGGTCTGACCACTGGACTGACCCTTGGGTCTAATTTCATGGAGTACACAACTGGAAGTTTACCTAGCTTGTCTTCAAAAATATTAGCATACTCTGTGAAAATAGCATCAATGAAAATGGAACTAGGACATGTGCTTACAGGCTGGACTTCATTGGAAAAAGAAAGTAGTTTCATGTTTAAACTGTCTCTGACACCTAATAATGACTGTACAGGTCTTTTGACTACATAAAATTATAAGCTGTAACTGTTCCCAAATGAATAGCATGAAAGCACTTTGGTTTGAATCACTTCACCTCCATAAGCAACAAGCTTTGTACAATTGGCCAAATTAAGTTCTTCACCAGCTTTTACTCTAGAAAATGTTTCTGCTGACATAACATTGTATTTTGAACCAGTGTCCACTTTGAGCTGTCTGGCTTTACCATTAATCAGGACAGCACAAAACAATTCAGTTTTTGCCAACAAATCTACTGTATTAACCTTTTCACCAACCACTGATACACCATCTACATAGAAAGGAGATTTGCAGCTTTCTATATAATCAACTTGCTTTTTTGAGTGACCTTTCTTAATAAATTAATGAGACTTGCTTGATTTACAAAGCTTTTGAAAGTGGTTCCATTTTTTACATATGTGGCATTGCTGACCAAATGCTAAGCACTTTTCACTTTTGGACTTGTGACTGGCACCACAATTTCGACAGTTAACAATGAAACTTGACTTGGATTTTGCAGACTCACCTTTGTGCTGCACTGAGCATGTCTGTTTTACTGAACTAGTCATAGAACTTGCTGGAAAGGTATGGGCTGTCCCTAGAAATCCTGCAGGGGCTGTAGCTGTCATGTGCTTAGGCCTGTTTCTGTTAGCCACGTGTTGCATGCTGTCTATGTTTGCTCTAGAGGCTGCTGAAACTATGCTCTTATCACTTGCAAGCATGTTTGTGTGCCTTTCTGTAAGCTCGTGTATTTGACAAATCTCTATGGCTTTGCTCAAAGTCAGATCACTGTCTGAAAGCAAAATCTTTCTCACTGCAGCATTATTAACACCAGCCTGTCCTTTATCAACTCATCATTCAAATCACCAAATCTGCATATTTTAAATTTGTTTCTTAAGTAGCAAAAGTTTGTCCTGGCATTTGGTCTCTTGCATAAAATTAGCACCTCTCCAATGTGACATTTGTCGGGGGGGGGGTTACACATTTCTCTAACTTTACGTTTCAAGCACTCAGGGTCCTCCCTTGATTCAGCTTGTACAACAATATGATGGTTTCCCCTTCTCCTGCATATACTGCTGGTGCATATAAAAATGAATGCAACCTTTCAATTGCTTCTGACCCTGCTAGATTAAGATGAATAAATGCCCTTGTATGCATATCTTTATCAGAAAAAGCTGCTTGTATGAAAATATCATATTCCTGCTCCAATACTCTCCAATTCTCTGCAATATTATGATCAAATACAAGTGGACTGGTCTGTGAAATGCTTCTGCCATGCCAACACACAGTAATAAAGACCCTTGGAATTATGTATGAACAAACACACATATGTCAGAAAGTTATGCCAGAAATGTGTAATTACACTCAACAGCTCAATAGACTCTTTGAAATAACCACAATTTATGAAATGTCTCCATAGCACAATAAACACTTTGATATCATTGTACTTTGTGAAACCACTCAGTGTAAGAAACACTTTGAAATGACTGCACTTTGTGAAAGAACTGTACTTTGCATACAGTAAACTCTTTAAAATAATTGTACTATAATAAAGCACACACTGCAAACACTTTGCACATTCTGAGATACTTTGAACAACTTTAGTTATACTTTGAATAGCTTTAATCAATGGGAAATAGTAGCTCATATTAAAAAATGTGGTCGTTTACTAACAAAATGCAATCGCTTTACTTTTCCATGCACTTTTGCCCTTTTGTTATACTTGCTATGTTTGTTTGACTTTTATCATACTTGTTATACTTTTCTTGTGCTCGTTTTACTTTTAACATGCTTGTTATGCAAATCAGAGCTAATTCTGAACATTCTCATAAGTATTTTGAATAATTTTATCAAATATCATGGTTTTGAACATTTTGCTTAATCGATAATGCATTTTGTGCTTTTCATTTGGTTAATAATGCATTTTGTGCTTTGTGAATGCTTTGTATCATTACTTTATGAAATAAATTATTTATGCGAGTTTTAATTACCTGAAATTAATTTCTGACTTCTTTTAATCATTTGAGCAGGTTGAGATGAGTCATTCCTCTGTATACCTCTATTTCTAACTATGCACCTCATGGCTTGACTTCTGTCTTCTTGTTGCTCAGACATCCCAATTCCAATACCATGTCATTCAGGCACGCCACTTCTAACATCATGTCATTCAAACACTCCAGTTTCTAACACCATGTCATTCAGACATCCCGCTTCTGACACCTTGTCGCTCATCCAGTCAGGATAAAGCAGATGAACAGTTGTGGGTTTGTTTCAAGCAGCTTTATTACATACAAACACATCAAGATTGAGGCATAGTGAATTAAACTTAAGTAAACTTATAAACAGTATAACACAAAAACAGCAACAAGCAAACGACAGAGAAAACCACGTAGAATACTATTAGCCAGTCTTCTTCAAAGTATCAATCCTTTATTGGTGTACACTGGTAAGTGCTTTCACATAATGCTTCATCAGACCAAAAACACCCAATCCTCATATCCTGGTCTTATAGAGTCATCCTAGTCATGTGACTCGACTTATTCTATACCTTGCAATTTATACAGTTGTAAAAATTATAAAAATTGTAAAAAACACAAGAAATAACTTAATTAGACATGCATCAACACTAAACAAAACCCCATTTATATAGGTTCATAGGTTGGTACTGGGCTATTGCCCAAAGGCATATATTAGCCCAGCCACATTGTGCGGTATTCACCTCCCCTTTAGTAGTTCCCTAGACCCTTGTACTAGCAGATAGTACCCTTGGCCCCTATCTAGTAGTGCTGTTGGTGTGATTCCCCGGTGTGAACTTTCTGTTACCCATCCACTCATCAAGGTTCCTCTTGAAGAGTGATAGTGAGGGGCTCTGTCTTATGTAGATCAGGACCCTGTTCCATAGTAAGGGAAGTCTCTGCAAAGGGAATCTATCCCTCCAGCATGTTCTATTCATTGTTGTGTTGAGGTTTATATCCCTAGAGCATGTAGCTTGAGTAGATTTGGTTTTGCTAAGATGGAGCATGTTCAACAATTCTGGGTTGGACATGGCTCTGTACGTTAGACAGAGATCGCCTCTGAGAAGGCGGTATGCAACAGAAAACAGTTTTAGCTTTTTCAATCATGCTGCATAGGGCAACTGTTTGAGGCCAGTAATCCTCTTGGTTAGGTACCTCTGTGGTCTCTCCAGCTGCTGGAGATGTCTAGCCAGGTACATTCCAATTGGTGCATTGTACTCAATAATGGGTCTGATGAGGGAAGAGTAGAGGGGCACCATTACATCCTTAGATCTTGATGCGAACCCTTTCGTGATCAGATGGGTCACATAGAAGGATTTTCTAACCACTTTGGCAACATGGTTATCAAAGGAAAGCTGACTATCTACTTGGGTCCCTAGATCCCTTATTTCTTCTTCAGATTTCAGGGGATTACCTCCTATGTTGTAGTTTGTGGGTACTCTGTTTTTTCCAAAGGGGATTACTACGCATTTTTCTGCATTTAGCTTGAGACCATGGCTTTGACACCATGCATCAGTCTCATTTAGGCCCTTCTGGAGGATCTCCATGTCGGCCGGAGACTCTATTATAGCATCCAGTTTGCAGTCATCTGCAAACTTAGTCAGCCACAGCCCTTCCGTGCTTGCCTGCACTTCTGAGAAGTATATGCCAAACAGGAGGGGCCCCAGGACAGAGCCCTTAGGCACACCCTCGTTACTGGTCTGGATTCGGACATAGATCCCGCTACTCTTACTTTATGGGATCTGTCTGAGAGCTAGTTTGCGATCCATCTTGTGAGGTAAGGGTTTATGCCCAAGCTGGTGAGCTTATCAATAATACCTGAATGGGGAATGGTGTCAAATGCATTAGCAAGGTCAAGGTAAGCCGTGTGTACCTCCTTTCCCTTATCTATAGCCTGAGTAATTGTCTCAAAGAAATCCACCAAGTTCAGGAGGCATGATCTGCCCTTGACGAAGCCGAACTGTGTGGGGTCCAGCGACTGGAGGTTCTCAATCTCTCCATTTATGACTTCCGTAATGATTTGCTCCATAGCCTTACAGATCAGACTGGTCAGGCTTATTAGTCGGTAGTTCCCAGGGTCAGTTGTGGCCCCACCCTTGTGTAGCGGGACCACCATTGCCATGCGCCATTCTGTGAGCACATATCCTGTGGAGAGGCTAAGACTGAACAGGGTATTAAAATGCGGGTTAATTCCTTTTGGAGCTCGCGTATGACACAGCCCGGGACACCATCTGGTCCCATGGAGGCAGTGTTTTTAGCTTTAGATAGAGCCTTGTTAACCAACGTATCAATAATAATTGGACTTACACAATCCCCTGGAATGGTAATAGGCCCTGTAGGTGGTGAGTGGGGGGGGGGGGGAATTTGCACTGAACCTGTCAGCCAGGATGTTGGCAATGTCAGAAGGGTCAGAGTATTTTGTTCCATTTTCTACTAGCTCAGAAAAGACCTGAGCATTGCCATTTAGGTTTTTGACGTAGCCATAGAAGGCCTTATGGTTATCCTTGGCATCCTTGGCAACTTTCTTTTCAAAATTAGCTTTAGTTGACTTGATGAGGGCCCTCAATTTCTTACTAATGCTGATCAGGGATGATTTTTCTACTTGAAATTTGGCCTTTTTTTGTATAAGTCTCCTCCTTTTATTGTAAAGTTTGCTTATGGCCGGGGTCCACCAGACTGGTTTCTTCTTGCTTGAGGAAGGAGTCTTGGTTTTATTTGGGCTAGCACGATCCATGCAATCCTGAAGATGCATATAGAGTGCCTTGGTGTATGATTCCGCATCCTGGATATCATTATCCTTCTGCAAGGGAATAGTGAAGCTTCCCACTTCAGATGCAAGTAGTTTGAAGTTTGCTTTGGAAAGGTTTTTGACTATGGTTTCTTTGACTGGGGGAAGTGGAGGGGTGAGTATGTCCAGGGTTATCTGTTTGTGGTCGGATCTGACCAAGGAGGGAGTGATAACAGGTGTGGTACAATGGGTGCCCATATTTGTGATGATTAAATCCAATATGTTGTCCCCTCTAGTGGGGGAACATGCTAGTTGTTCAAGGGCATTTGAATTTATAAATTCTATGAATCGCTGAGCATAGGAGCTGGAACATTGGTAGTTCGTCCAGTCTATACCAGGGTAGTTGAAATCACCGAAGATTATATCTCATTAATAAATATATAAAAAAATACATATAACTAAGCTTATACAGCTGGGATAGAGGATTAACATATACTAAAAAAAAAATAATGAAAAAACATTGAAGCAAAAAGCTTCCACTATTTTTCACAGTGATAAAAACAGCCTTAATAGATCAGGGGCACTAATATGATCCTATAACTAACTTTCTTGAACTGAGAACTGGTTATATTTCCTTAATAAATATATAAAAAATACATATAACTAAGCTTATACAAAGCATAAGCAACTGGAATAGAGGACTAACGTATATGTATGTTTTATGTATTTTTTTATGCATATGACAGCATGCTGACAGAAGTAATGGTTATGGTATATTAATGTGTAGCTGCATGACATGATGATAGTGCTTGGATTGCAAATGAATCACTGCTGTAGACTTTATGACAGTTACAGTGTGAATGTGTAACATATGTCAGTGCATTGACAAAGCTGTGATACATTGCAAAGTAGCCAGTGACATGCTGAACAGCCTGTGGAACAGCACATGACATACATAAAGCACAGGTTAGGATATTATGGGTATTTATTTTATTTTATTTTTGTTATTTAAACCACTGTGGTGCAGCGGTTAGCATTGCCACCTCACAGCAAGAGGTCCTCTGGTTCGATCCTCGGCTGGGGTGCCTTCTGTGTGGAGTTTGCATGTCCTCCCTGTGGTCATGTGGGTTTCCTCCGGGTGCTCTGGTTTCCTCCCACATCCCAAAGACATGCTGTAGGTGGATTGGACACTCTAAATTGGCCCTAGGTGTGAGTGTGTGCATGTGTGTGCTTTCTGTCGAAGGTTGGGCACCAGGCTGGCAACTCGACACTGTAAAACTCCACTGCCAATCATGAGCGGACAGATGATCTGCTGTGGCAACCCCTAACTGGGAAAAAGACGAAAGAAGAAGAAGTTAAACCAGGGTAGAGCACTGATCCAGACTGACTATTTTCAAGCTTTGCCCAGGAAAGATCACAAAACAGTTAAAATGATATTCCATCCAAGTTAATTGGTAAATTAAAACAAGTAGCAGATAAGCCAGCAACTAAAGCACAGCGCAAGTTGCATGTTTTGTACAGGACATTACAAAAGCACAAATGCACACCAGAGTACATATTGCCAGTGCATTTCACATTACATTTGGAGAAAAGAGTTGATGATTGTACACACTAATGGACATTACAACACTGTGTGCCACCTATGTCATGGCCATCAAACATATGTGACCTGCATAAAGAATGCAGCCATTGAGGCCCACATGAGCGCACATTATTTGTCAAACATGTGTGACCTGCATCAGGCACAAAGCAGGGCAACAGTGTACACACAAGCTGATTTTCCTGCCATGTGTGGGTCGCATACCTGTGCAGGGAAAATGTGATATGTAAATGCTTGAAAAACACACACACACACACACACACACACACACACACACACACACACACACACACACACACACACACACACACACATTGGTTAGTCCTATCCCACATGCCAGTACCACATATTAACCTGTACAATGTTATGTTAGAAGAAGGAACCTCAGAATCCCTTTGTCTACAGTCCAGGCCTCATGCCTTATAGTCCCACAACCCAAACAGCATAAAACTCATTATTTTGATGCACTCATATTAGCTGTATACCAGCACACAACCTGAAACTATAGATCATGTCAGGTTTGGGTGCAAAACTACTAGCCAAGCAGGGAAGATACAGAAGCTAGTATTCAAGCACCATAGTAAAAAACAGCCTGATGTATCAAGATATGTTTGTTGATAGAAGGGTCCCACATTTTGATCAGCAACACACTTGTGCATCTAAAGTACATGTATTATGTGTCACATGTGTGAAATGTTAGAACAATACCCAAATGCAAAATTATGTGTCCACATACAAACAAATGCATATTAGCAAGATAGTCAAAATACTTTCTCACCATGTCACCAAAAAATTGCCGGCAGTGTGTGCAAAGTGTGTACATATGCACTACCATTAAATATAGTGAGCTAAACCTTGCCACAACAATAAATAGAACATGCTGGAGGGATAGATTCCTGTCACAGAGACTCTCCATGCTTTGGAACAAAATTCCAAATTACATCAGGCAGAGCCCCTCACTAACACTCTTCAAGAGAAACCTTGATGAGTGGATGGGAAACAGAAAATACACCCCTGGGATCACTTCATTGGCTCTGCTTGACAGAGGATCAGTTAATTAATCAATGGAGCGGCGAAAGCCAACACACTCTGGCTAGGCTTATAAATTCCCTCAGGCAGATAGCCCAGTACCTACCTATGAACCTATGAACCTATGTCGACATACACTGAAGTGGGACAACATGACACAGATATATAACATGTCATATAATTTATTTCTTCACCTATTGTTAACTAGATTAGTCCCTTTAGGTCAGTAGTCTCTTTTCAGGGGAGATCCAGGGTGGTATTCGTACTGAGTGGGGATATCCATCTGCAATACTGGAAAACATCCCCTATTCTTGTCATTGAGCCACTAGGTGGTGTCAGAGGGCTGTTATGGGGCTCAAACAGTTCCAACAGAGCAGAGGATAGCAGTCACAGAGCTGAAAATGCTGCGGGCCTGTTGAGCCCGATACAGAAATATCAGTACAATTGTGACCGATTTTAAGGAGAAGGACTTGAAATGCAAGTCTTTATGGATTTAATCCAGGAAGAAGAGCCTAAGGATGCAGATAAGACTGAATGGAATATAATGCTAGAATGAGTACTACAATAACAGGACATTTCTGAAAATGCTCATAAGAATCTGATAGAGTGAAAGAAACACATTTTGATATAAATCTGGGTGTATATTCAGCTGGTGGAGAAGCCATTTATATGGACATACACCTGTAACAGGGTAAGGTGAGAGGAAACGAAACAAACACTGAAAACAGAACTACAAAGGCATGTGAAATTGTGAGGCAGGCAGGCAGAATAAGAAGAAGCATGAATGAAGATGTAAGTACAGGTCTGCAAAGGAGCACTGAAGGACTTATAATGCAGAACAATTGACCAGTGGTAGGAATCAGGACAAAAACAATGAAACTGTTAACAAATAGAAACTGTTAACAAGTATGACTTTATGGATGATATTGTTTTACCACCAGTTCTTAATTTAAAATACATAAAACATTAATACACTTAGGTAATGAAGAAATTTTGTGAAGTGACATCTGAAATGTCTTTGTTAGCAAAACACTTTATGAATGAAGCAGTGAAAAAAGCATGCTGTTGCTGAGGGAAGTGTTTCTGTTTCAGAACTGAAGCATACAAGAAAGTGAAATATACAGTTCAGAACATCAGACATAGAATGAGTTAAGAACTTTTTTTCTCTTTGTTTGTAGTAAAGTACATGATGTTAAGAAAGTACATGATGAAAGAAACATTTAGCCAGGAGGGTAGGAATATGTATGATGAAAAATATTTAGCCATAAGTACCACTGAATGTGAATGAAGGAAACATACAGCATGTACCAAACAATATAATGCTAAATGGAGAAAAGTTACTGCCATATTCTGGGGACAACTTAAAACCTGTTTTTTTCTTTGTGGAGAAACAACACAGTTGTTACAAGATTGTAACAAAAGAAGATGTGGATGATGTGGGGAGAGGGGTGCATACTTCAGGAAATTGTAAACCAGTACATAGAAAATGTAATCCGGAGTCTGCATGTTCTCCCTGTGTTTGTGTGGATTTTCTCTGGGTGTTCCATTTTCCTCCCACATTCCAAATATTGGTCATAGGTGTGTGTGTGTGTGTGTGTGTGTGTGTGTGTGTGTGTGTGGTATGCAAGAACAAGTATGGCAGGGCTAGCCATCCAGAGCTGTGAACCTTGGCTCTAGATGATTGTCACTGTTGAAGTGACACCGGACCACATGTGTGAAAATGGGAAAAAAGGTTGTGGATAGATGGATGGATGTAGGAAATGAATGACAGTGGACAGTTCCGGTTTGATTGCCCTTTGTTAGAAAAAGAAAGGAAAACGAAGAAGAAAATATTAGAGAACAGGGCAGTTCATGGAAAATGTTACTGAAGATATTTGTGAAGAAGAAAGTATTACGGCCAAAACTGAATACGTGAATGTAGAAAACACTGGACAGGATGGCCTAAAGGGACTAATCACACAGAGAGAGCTCAGATACAAGTTAAAACAAGTATGCAGTCTTAGAAGGAGAGGAAGGAAAGCTAGGGACAGGCTAATAACAAGAACAAAATGAAACAGTTTGGTTGGGGAGTTAAGAGAAGAAAAAAATGGAAGTAAGAAAAACGCAAAGAAAGGAAAAGGAAAGATATAGGAACATCGTAACTAACTGTAAAAAGTATACAAAATGATATCAGGAGTTTGTAAGTGACTGAAGATATTAAGCATCATTGTGATATGTTGGTTGCACACAAGATGCATGAAAAAGACAAAAACAAAGAGTTGAGGCAATATGGATAAGGATATTAGGTTAGTGGGAAATGACGCAGGTTCAAGGATAGAGATTCTGATATAAAGTGAGGAAATAAAAATATTAGATAATGAAAGGGTTAAAATGTAGCGGGATGAAAATAGGGAAAATAGAGATTGGACACACTGAAGAGGAATTTCTAAAACAGAAATAGATTATGTGATACATCCAAAAGATATGAAGGAAAGGACAGGGTGGAAACGGTTGAATTTTCAGATCACAGGCCAGTAATGCCTATAATAGGAGATGGCAGAGACATAATAAAGGAAGGTAAAGGAACTGAAAAATGTAAGTGATGAAGTTAGCAAAAAGGATGAAATGAAGGAAGACTGTGGAAAATTATGGAAAGAACATATTATGAGAGAACATTATGAGAAAATGCTTTGTAAAGAAAAGTATAAAAAAGCTTTTTAGATGCTGAAAACATAATGAAAAAAAGAGTAAGATGGAATATGAAAAAATTATGAGAAGTCATGAAAAAGAAATGGAACAATGTAATAATAGAATAAGAGAAATTACAAAAGATTTGTATGTAAAATAGAGAAAAAGTAAAGACAGCAATGTATGAACAAAATTTATTTTTAAAAGAAAAAAGTGGAAGTTTAATATTTTTTAGGGAAAGAAGTTAAAACAAGAAAAGGTAAGATGTTTGTAAAATTAAACAAAGAAGGCAATATAAACCATAGACGGGAAGAAATTATGGAGAATGCTGAATCACTGTAAAAATGTATGACTATAAAAATAAGTATATGAAAAATTAAAAGCGTAAAGGATATCTGGAAGTGTAAAGAAACATTTAGAAGAGAAAATTAAAATTGAAAAAATTGGAGAAAACTGTAAGGAAAGGAAGAAAGGAATCCACATTAGCACTGGCTAGATTAAGTTATGGATAATGCAAAGGAATGGATGAAAGTGAAAAAAAGGAGTATTCATTACAATATGGAAGGACCGGTTGGATAAATGTATAAAAGAAGAAAAGCTACGTGGTGATTACATTCAATTACATTCATGTAGAAAAAGATGAACAAAAATATGTAAAAGATGGAGGCTGGTAACACTAGGAAATACAGATTAGAACATTTTAAAACAAAATAATACAAAAAAGATGCAGAAATTATTTGGCAAAGTTATAGGGATGGGGTTTTTCATATAAGGCAGAGAAGTGAAAGAAATGTCAGTCATGGTAAAAGACATGGTAGATATAATTTTGAAAGAAAACAGGCTAAAATTAGTAATATGTGAAGTGGCAAAAGCATTTGACAAGGAGAGCGGTGAGGCAATGTGGAAGATATTAGAGGCATGTGTGATCGAGAGAAAGCAATGAATATAATGGTAATCTGTTATGAAAAATTATGGGTGAAAATAATGGTAAATGGATGAGAAGAAAAATTAAAATTAATAGAGGAGTTAAATAAGGATGTCTCTTGAATATGTGCAATACAATTGTGCATTCACAACATGACAGAAGCATGATGGAAAATGGAGAAAGGAATTGTAATACCTATGTGATTGTCATATGCAGATGATTTGATTACTGTGGCTAAAACAATGTTTGGGTGAGCTAGATTGTGGTAAGGATTGAAAAAAGTGTTAAAAATGCCAGATTACAGTGAAACAAATTGAAGAGGAAGGGGTTTAGTGAAATTAGGAAAACTAATGGCATAAATTATAACAGAAAATAAATGTGTACTGGGAGTGAAATTTGGGGAATATGACATTATACATAGCAAGAAGTCTAGCTTGTCCTCACTATGCAGAGGTGGTCTAGTTACTTAGTACTCCGACTGCTGTGGGAATGGGGGTATGACAAGCTGCAAGGTCTGTGGATTGTCTCACTCACTAACACCCCACTTGCACTTCCAGTGAGGAATGACTGGATTGGAAAGATGTCTCTTCAATGAGGTAACAAATAGGTCAACATAATGTAGTAAGAAGAGCCACTTCAATGATTCTAAGGATTAACGGGAAAAATGTACAAAGGCAGCGATCACATATTAGTGTGAAATGTGCATATATTTATGATGTAAAAAAGGAGGGTTTTGACAGAAACTGATGTTGCAATAAAGATACAAACTACTTGAATAAAAAATTATTAGACCAAATAAAAGCCGAAGACAATGAATGTCGTGTGTTAGGTAGCAGCGGTAAGAGAGGAATAAAAAAGAACAATAAGGAGAATTTTATATGAATTATAAGAATGCTATGAATACTTGGAAACTATATTTTGAGATGGGGAAGGAAAATACTATTGATTAGCAGACTTAAGTATAAAACACACAAATTAACTTAAAATTATGGGTACCAAAGCCTGTTCTGATTCATATAAGTAGGGGTATAATGGGGTAAGACATTGCACACCATCCTTCTCCCGTGCGCAGACATTATGCTTCATTCATGACATACACACGCACGCACACACACACACACACACACACACACACACACACACACACACACACACACACACACACACACACACACACACACACACAAATTATCCCCTCCCTGAATATATGCAATTCCTAAAGAAATATTTTTGGAGTATCAGATGTTCCCAATGGGCTAACCCATGGGAATCCAGTGCATGCTACTTGATGGAACTGCCTCTGACAATCCATCATCACCCTCTCTTCTAGTTTGCCGAGCAGAGCAGCATATTAGCACTGTTACAATAAAAAGTGAAGACATTTTTCACAATAGGAAAACCCTACCAGTAATGGTATTCACTGTAGGCTTTATGCAGTACAGTACTGCCACACATCCCGAGCACAGGAGCACCTAGTACATCATGATTACTAGGTGCACTTGTGTGTCCTTCAGAAACATGGAACAGTAACTGTATGCTGGTACCCACTGAGTGAATGAATGATACTCAGCACAGTATGTCCGTGAATACCTAGACACAAATGTAACTGAACTTTAAGGCAATCAGATTAATTGTAGGATTTCTTCTATTTTTTATTACTTTTTCGACACTTCTGACTATGACAATTATTGATATTTCTGTTTTAGAACTTACGAAATGAGGAACAAGTTGCAGTGATTCAGGCTGGAACTGTCCTGTCGCTTTGTGAAAAGGTATGGAAAAGGTTCCTTGTGCAGTTTTGTGGTAAAGAATGTCACTGTCTGTGGTCTTATCTGATGTAAACATTACCAACTGATTTTTTTTTCATGTTATTTGCCATGCTATACAAGGCTTTGTCACATATCCCTGTATAGTTCTAACTTCAAACCAAGTTGTCTGCTATACAGTAAACATTTTTAAAACAAGTATGTAGGGGAGCTTTGTGTTGGATACCATATTTTGCTGCTGGTATTGGAAAGCCTCCATAAATCACTAGTCCTTGTATGTAAAGGATCATAGGAATTTACTAGGCTGTTGGCCCTGAGGCCCTTATAAGCCCAGCCAAGAGTTTAGTCATTGTATAGACAAATCAGCACCTGATGACCCTCTCCAGCACGGACATGGGTGGAATCCCGGGACGTATTTTCTATTTCCCATCCAGTTATCCAGGTTGTGCTTAAAAAGGGGTAAAGAGGTGCTCTGCTTGACATGGAGAGGGAGTCTATCTCTGGGACACAAATCTGTCCCACCAACAAATCCTACTGATGTCACAGACCAAGTTGAGACCAAGTGTGTTACTCAAATGGAGCTTGTAAAGTTTTGAATATCAGGCTTATACTTTCTAGATTTTCCAGATACTTGGCTCATATAATGGCATTTGTATTTCTTATCCCCCCAAAAATACAGAAATGTCTTAAAATTAGAGAGAGACATGCATTGATTAACTAGACGTGGTAACTTATTTCATAATGTAAGTGCATGGTGTGTCAAAAAACAATCCATCTTTATTCCACTGTCTATTTTTATCTTTTATTAGCAAGTTACCCAACCAATCATTACCTTATGATTACTATGTTCCACATGTGCTATTGCAGAAAGAGATGGGTCCAAGCCTGGCTCCATGGCATAGGGGGATAAAGTCCTGACTTTACCCAGCCGACCTAGGTTCCATCCCTGCCTGGGTGCTGGAGGAGCTGACTATGAGGGAGGGACACAATGACCCAATGCTTGCTCACCTCTAGTCATGTGTGCTGTGTCTGTACATTTGTTGTGGATCTCTGTGATGTATTATGCAACCAGTTTTTGATCCCAAGAATTGTATTTAAGTTAACTGCTTCAGGAAGTTTTTGTTTACTGATGTAAAATTGTCTCAAATACTTTTGATAGCTGTGTATATGCTGTGTGACCTGCCATACACTCATTTACAGCAGCAGTTACTTGTTCAAAGAATGCTACCAAGTTTATGTCAGGACCTTCCTTTCATATACCTATACTAATTCTGATCCAGTAGCAAGAAGTCTATCATTTATTTTTCTGTTGATTTCCAATTTCTTTCTCTTAAAAGCCATTTTATCCATTTCCATTACTATGTAAAGTATGCATGCTAAACTGATGAGTCTATAATTATCCAGATCCTGAAACTGATGAGTCTGTAATTCTCTAGAGCCAAAGCAACCCTTTTGGGGAACAGGAGTTGCCATTAAAATTAGATATATACTCCCCCTAATATTTAAAACTACTGTAAGAGGAGTGATATTGCTAGTTCTGAGCTTATTTATGAAAGTCCCATAATATTATGAGAATCCATAGAGCTTATGTTCTTAACATTATTTGTATATTTGCATCTTTGTTTATTTTGTATAGGTAAGTGAAATAGACTACAGGATAATTGTTTCAGCCATGTCTCGTTACATAAACATACAGAAACAACATATTGAACTGGGCAGCAGAAATGTTTACTATCTTTTGATTTAACACATTCAAATAATTATGGTAAGAAAGATGCACATTAGTAGCATGAATTCTAAGCAATGGTAGAACAACTAGTCTTGGATGTAATTAAAACTGGAGGAGATGTATATTTTTTGCTGAGAGATGACTAACAAAGCAAATAGGAAGAGGAGTATGCTGTTTACAGTTAGAAATCTGGAGGTTAACACAGGTCGCTTTAGAGTCAAAGTGCCCCATGGACAAAACTTTGATGTGGTGGGTTACTTGAAATAAGATTTGAGGTGCAAAGCAAAATGTAAGAAAGCTAAGTTGAAAAGAATAAAGAGGTTTTTGTAACTGGGAGGCAAGGTAGATGTATGATGTGGGTAGTAGAATTTCATGTGATCCTGCAAGAGTATAGAATGGTTGGATAAAAAAGAGAACTAGATTTGGAGACCATGATGGTTTTGGAGGCCTTGGATGTTGAGACTGATGGAAGTCCAGGTGATGGTGGCAGTGAAAGAGTGTGAACTTGTGTATAATCAGCAAGCTGGGGCAAAGAAGGTTGGGCCTAAGCGTTTATACAAACATGTGAATAGATAGAGCAGATCTGAGGGAGGGGGAAATATATAGGTAAATATATTTGTATATGGTACTATAGGAGAAAATTCATCTGTGATGGATGCAGAGGGCATATGGGCCATAAAATGGCAGATTTTATTTAGCAATACCTGTATTTTAGATCTGTTCATTTTACTTTGTGACAGTGGTCAGATGTTATATTATGGGACAAGCATTAGGTATCTTTTCCTAGCGATTGTTAACTCTGAAGCATCATTTACCATGGGAGATATTTTCCATTCTGCTGTATTCTTAGCATATTGGGTAAATGAGGTGTCCAGCAATGTTATTAGATATCTGCTTATTTTCTCTTTGGAATCATTGAGGACAGCATTATTGTTGCATTTTTCTGGATTTATGAGTTTTCTGATTCTGTGCTAAAGACTGTGGCACTGCTTGTGTTCACATTCATGGTTAGCTGTTTAGTCAAATGAAGAGGGAAGAGAGGCCTTCCCAGAACTTTATTTTGATATATTTTAGGGGCACACTGCACCTTATTGGGACCGTTTTATCCATGTAGCAGATGTTGCTATCCCAGTGATTTGTTTGATACCTTTGTTGAGAAAGATGGTGAAGAGCACGGGAACTAGAATAGATCCTTCAGGAATTCCAGTATGTGCCCTAAACAAAAAGGACTGAGTGATGTGTACATTAGCATTGGCTGCATGGTGTTTCAGGAAGCCTGTGAGCTATTTCAGGGCAGCATACTTTATGTTATGTACTCTGCACTCACCTGGAGTTAAAGGTTCTAATACTGATTTAGACATTTAACTGATACCTATAAAATTGTTTCTGATAAGAGCATCTTGATCCACCTTCAAGCACATAGTGTTGGTGAGGGGCACTAGAATAGTGAGGTGCTATGTCCCAACCTAAAAGAGGTGTATTAAGAGTAGTGTGATAACTTTGTATATGAGTGACAACATTGGATAATTGGATCAATTCTATTTTTTCCAGCATTTTACTGGTAGTGGTGTTTTAGATCTCAGGTTGAATACAGTGGCGGAGAATGTAGATTTTGGAATGGGGATTATGGAAACCTTTACATTTAATCCTAGCTATTTCACTTTTAGTTGTCCAAATAAAACTGCATCATAGTGATAATAGTTTCTAAGTAAGATAATGTTCCTATTTCATAAAATTGTGTTGTGAGAATCCCTGAATATTGATATAAAAGAAGAGTATTATTTACTTGAATTAAGATAACCAACATGGTAGTTCCAGAGGATTCAGTGTATTTTGTTGTATGTTCAATACATCAAATGGTTAGGAATGAAACTTGTTTGATTAAATTCCTGGGTCATTACAGGATGCCGACATTTGTATTGTGGGATTGCTTAACAGTGGGGAGACTTGGGGGTTAGGGTGGCTTGCCCCCCCCCGGCATAAAACTTTTTTGTTTTATTTATTAAGTTTTAACTTTTTGTAGTCAATATAAGTGGGTCGATGATGTATTGAAATATAATCATTCCAGACTAGGCCCACAAGGCTTCCAGCTGACAAATATTAGATGATCATTGTCGAAAAAAAGGATCACACTCTCTAATTTACAAATTTAGTATTGATTGAAGAAGGTGATGGTTATGTCCTTTTGGTCTCTTCATCAGTGTCTTCTTATAATTTGATGCCTGTAAACATTGATACTGATTGATACCATTATTCTTCTATGTGATTTTTGCATTATTTCTTGACATCACTGTTGCTTTACTTGTAGATGTATCAGTATAGCTGTACATGTTGTTAGGGCATTAGTGCTGCTACGCATGTTGCTATGATGCTGTACATGATGTTGGCACTGATGGTGTTGGCAGGTTTCATTTTAGTGCTAACACCTTATTTATTTCAGATATTTGCAGAGAAAGATATGAAACACTTTCAGATGCATTACCCAATATGCATTTCTCCATAACTGTTATCAAGGCACATTCACTTTATGAGTTAAGTGTGTGCAGTTTATTAATATTGAAGTTTACATTTTCTTAGTATAGATTAGTATTGAAGTGAATTCATTTTATTATTTTGTGTCTAGGGGAGCTACACTATCTGGTGTTGGCCATGGCTCTTCCTCTTTTTCAATCATCTTTGTTTGATGCAACCATATTGGGCTGGATATTTGCCATGCTCTCCATATTGAGCCAGATGGTTAGTAGAAACTAAACTGGGTTTGAGAAGACAGATGGGAGATGAGAACCTTCCTGGCCAAAAATGGATCCTCCAAGAGGGCCTTACCCAAACTAATGACTGGTGCCAGGTGCATGGCCTCAAACTGAATGCCAGGAAATGCATCATTATCCCCTTTGGGGAAAATGACGTCCCCATTAATTATCACATTAATAACAATGTACTAAGCATGCAAGCAGTCGTGAGGGAATTGAGCACCCAGGCTGATAGCAACCTGACTTTTGACCATCATGTTGCCTCTGTTGTATGGAAGGCTTTCTACATGGCCCACCTCATAAGTAAGGGTATTTCATCCAGGAACAAGGAGGTCATAACATCTCTGTACTCCTTCCTTATCAGACCCATTATTGAGTACAATGCCCCCTTCAGCATGTACCTTGCCAAGCACATGCAGCAGCTGGAGAGACCACAGAGGTTCCTGACCAGGAAAATCCAGGGTCCCAAACACCTATCCTATACAAATAGGCTAAAAGGCCTGTTCCTCTACTCATTCTTGTACATACTGCTCAGAGGTGACCTGTGTCTGGCATACAAGGCCATCTCAGACCCAGTCTTGATGGAGTTGCTGCATATCCATAAGTCATAATTCACTCTGGCAACTCACGTGCTAGGCCTCAACTTGGTTTGTGACATTAATAGAAATTGTTGTTGTTGTGATAGATTTGTGTCCCAGAGGCTCTACCATCTGTGGAATAGACTCCCTCTCCATGTTAAGCAGAGTACCTCTCTAGCCCTCTTTAAGATGTACTTGGAAGATTGGATGGGAAACAGAAAATATACCCCTGGGATTCCCACCTGTGCCCCTGCTGGACAGGGGAAACAGGTGCTGACTTTATGGGAACATGTGCGAAATTCTTGGCTAGGCTTATAAGGGGCTCCAGGCCAATAGCCTAGTATCATCCTATGATCCTATGAATGTCATTGACGCAGCTACAGATTTTAGGATCATAGAATCATACTGGGTTCCTATTACCTAATCGAACTTCCAGAAGGTCGCACACTAGAAGTTTGAACCTGGAAGCTCGAAAGGTTAAAATGTCGAAGCCGAGGAAGTCCAAATTCTTTCCCAGGGAAAGAATTTGGTTGGACGTTTCTGCAGCTTCAACATTTTCTCCACTGTGGTGCAAAAGTTATGGAATGGGTTAAGGTAAGTGTGCGATTGTGATGGACGTTGGGGTTAGGGTGTGGGTAAGGTAAGTGTGCGATAGTGACGGAGTGTAGGATTAGGGTGTGGGAAAGGTAAGTGTGCAATAATGACGGACTTTAGGGTTAGGGTGCAGGTAAGGTAAGTGTGCGATAGTGACAGAATTTAGGGTTAGGGTGCAGGTAAGGTAAGTATGCGATAGTGACAGACCTTAGGGTTAGGGTTTGGGTTAAGGTTAGTGCATAGGTAGTTGTGTATGTAAGGTTTAGTGTAAGTTTATAAGGTGCTTGTGTTGTGTGTGTGTTTTTCGGAACAGCAAATTTTTTCCCTGGGAAAAAAATTGCTGTTCTGATGTTTTGATGTTATTACGTTTCGATCTTCCAAGTTCGAACATCTGCTGTTTGACCTTCTGGAAGTTCGATAATGTAATAGGAACCCGATCATATTACTAGGCTATCAACCTGGAGGTCATTTTAAGCCTAGCCATTTCATCCCAATGTAATACCATAGAAATGCTAGTCAGTACCCAAAATTGCATTTAGTGATGACTGCCCATGTCCAGGGGGTTGTGGGCTGTTTTTTCTTAGTTATACCCCAGCTTCCCCAGTCTGAATAAGTATGGTTGAGCGGAAGTACAATGAGCATTGTGAGGGAGTTACCTCACTTTCACAATGACAGTTCTGCCCTACGCACTTTAGTAGACCACAGATGCCCCATCTCTGAACCTGGTCTTCACAACAGCTATAGCATCAGGAATGTACTGGCATGGTTGCATTGGCACACCCACCCCTCCACCCCAAGATAGGTAAGCAGGTGCATGCCTCATCATCATCATCTCTCTCTCTCTCTCTCTCAATGATTTCCCCTGCTCTGGGACTGTTAATCAAATCCAAACCAACTGAGTTATAGTCAGGGCTTCATGCAATGATACCACAATGATGACTACTCTTGAAATATAAAAATGTTCATATACCTTAAGTGTTTGGTTAAACTAAGTAATACATTCAAATATATAATTTAATTACTTCTAATACTGAAAGACTATGTGAAACATACAAAAATCTGTGAGCTTACCTTGCATCAGATAATCCATGTAATATTGATGAAGGTTAGACAGCTGCAGTTTTGGTTATTATGTTGAACACACCATTGGAAAAAGAACTTACTTGGCCGTACAGTAAAACTGACTCGCAAGCCTTTCCTCAGTTCAACCATACCCTTAAAGTCACAACTAGCCAACAAGATTTTTTTTATCCTTGAGTCCATACCCTTCTGTGTACTTCATAAAAACTTAACTGTACATGCCAGCCAAATAGCAGCCAATCCTCAACTTCCCACCCTCTAGAAATTAAGACATAAATTTCTGATAAGGTATTCCTCCACAGGGAGATATCAGCTGCTGCACCAAAAGTGACAGAAGAAAGCATGGGTTACCAGAAAGCCAGGAGCAAGGTTATTGGGGTAAGGCTTATGGAATGACCTCTCATAAAATTGTTTGATTATAATCAAAGATTAAAAAAGTTCAGGTATAACAGTGATGGAAAAGAATGGGAGTCATCGGAGGTACCTATTCAAGCTAATACATCTGAATTTACTAGTGAATGATGCTGAGGGCAACCACTACTAAAATGCTACGACAATGCTAAGAGAGCACATGGGTGATTATCATGTACCTCTCCCTGGACTGCCTCAATAGCATGTAGCATGGCTAAGAAGACAGTGCAATGTGGTATTGCATGTCTTTGTACAAAACCATTGTGGTAGGGATGTATCTGACTACCAAAATTTTACCACAAGGCGTAGATTTGTACAAAAGCATTGTGGTAGGGATGTATCTGACTACCAAAATTTTACCGCAAGAGGTACATGTCATATACATCTTGTGGTAACCTTTATGAATCTGGTAATATGCTTGTCTTTGACACTGGGTTAACATATCTCCTATTAAAGTGTGCTTACCAACAGTTTATAGCTTTAATCTATGTTGTAACTCACTGCCTTTAGATTCTACGCAAGTTTTCCTCAGAGGCACATGGGATATATGCAAATGAACTTTAAGGACATCAGGTGATGCATGTCCACAGCTAGTGGGGTTTGGCTTTATTGGCCTGAATTTGTCCATCAATAGCCTTAAAAAGAAAAAAAAAGTCATGGACATTCAGAATTGCCATGTATCTGAAACACCATGTCCTTAAAGGGTCGTTTGCATATATCCTATGTTGCCTCTAATGCAAGAGTTTTAAGGAACCACACAGTGAAAAGTCTAGCCCTGCTAGATTTTTCTTTTCTTTTTAAAGGATTGTTTTTTTCTGTGTGACCTTTTTACTTATTGTTTTAGTTTGTTGGTTGGGATATTTTGCAGATACCCTTATGGTTATGAATATCAGCTGCATACGACAATCCTGTGTTTCTAAATATTAGCCAGGCTTTCTAATTATGCTGTGCTGATGATGTTATAAGAAGGCTGAAACATGCATGTACACAGCTAACATAGTTTGATTTTATTGGCCTGAGTTTGTTCATAAATAGACTTAAAAAGAAAAAAGTCATGAACATTCAGAGTTGCTGTACAGCTAAAACACCTAATGTCCTTAAAGGTCATTTGCATATATTTCATGTTGTCTCTAATGCCAAAGGTTTAAGGAATGGTATAGTGCAAAGTCTAGCCTTATTAGATTATTCTTTTGTTTTTTTAAAACTGGGAAGTGAAGGAACGTGGAGATTAGTAGGTGACTGTCATTGTCATGTTAAGATAATCAGAGGAAAGGGATGAAAAGGAAGGGAAGTGAGGAAAGGAGAAGGTAATGGTATAGAAAAAAAGGGTTCAACTGGAATGAATTAAGTGACAGGTCCAGATGATGTTTAGGTAATTTTTGACAGTTATCTTAAATTCATGGACAAGGGTAATATTTCAGAGGGTCATGGGAAGCTTGTTCCATGAAAGAGCGGGAAAGTAGCTCTATAGATTTTGTCCAATAGATTTTTTAGGTATGTAAATCTATAAGAGACATTTGTCAGAGCTTCTGAGGGATCAAGGGGGGTTATAGGGGGAGACAAGTGAGGATATATTAGGGCAGGAGGAGGGCTTGCTCAGGATAGAATGGATGAAGAGAAGTTGAGTAAGTAAGAGTTAGTTAGGAAACTCTAGCCATCTGAGTGTTTGGAGAGCATAACAGTGGTGTACTTTTGAAGGCGGATTAGCTGCAAATTTAGCTTTTTTATTGTAGGTTGTTTTGAGTTTGGAAAGTAGTCAGGACTATAGGTTAGTTAAGGTTTGTGAGCTGTAGAAGAGGTTAGGGAGAAGGTAAGCTTGGGCAAGTGAGATTCTGGAGTTGGGTGTAAGGAACCTTTTATTTCTGTGCAGTTGGCCGAGCTTTTGTTGAGTTTCCTTGATACAGTGATGTACATGAAGGTCAAATTTAAGTTGGTCATCTATGATTGCTCCAATGAGATTATTGTGGGTTTCAACTATGATAGTAGTTTTGTTAAGGGAAGCAATGGTGAATGAGGATTATAGATGGTAGAGGGATTTAGGGAGGAAGAGAAGTTTTGTCTTTTTAGGGTCAAGTATGAGTTGTTTGTTAGTTTGTAGTAAGGAGTGGTGAGAGATGAGGGGTTGGCTGGGTTGGAAGTCTGCACAAGTTTGCTGAGGGTATCAAAGAAGCATGAAATGAAAATGGATGCAGTTTCTTGGGATATATTATTAGGGCAGGGGTTTGGAGTTGAGGGATTCCTGGGGTGGAGGATTTGTTGACAGTATTCCAGAATTATTTGGGGTTTCTAGGTTCTGTAGTTTGGGGTGAGTGGTAGAAATTCTTTTTATCAATGTTTATGCGTTTTTGGTCAGATTGCGGAGTCCCCTATATTTTTGGTTGTGTGTGATAGATTTTGTCTTAGCCCAGAGTTTCCAGGCAGAATTTCTGTTTCAGATAAGAGACCAAGTAGAGTTGGTGAGCCAAAAAGAACACTGTGATTTCATTCTGACAGTTCTGGGAGGGGAAGATAGTTCAGTGTGTTTAGGAAGATGGAGTTGAATTGAAGAACAGCTTCATCAAGAGGGGGGATGAAAGTAAGGACCAATCAATTGCAGAGGGACAATTACTGAGTATATCAGGGTTGAAGTTGGTTAGCTTTCGACATCATTAAATTTATGAAGTCTAGAGAGATGGGGGAGAATCTTTGGATGTGTATAGGGAAGTGGTCACTAATTGAGTGTGGTAGGGATTCTGGGTGGTGACAGAGGTTAGGATGGGAGACGGGAATTCAGTCAAGGATAGAACTAGTATTTCTGGGTTTATGAAGAAAAGTGGGAGAAGAGATAAGTTGCATATAGCCATATAGGTGTATGTTGATGGAAGAGGAGTTAGAAATGATGGAAAGCCAATTGATGTTAACATCGCCTAGTATTATAGGTTCATTAGGCATGTTGGCAGACATCCAGTGAAGAATCTGTTCTAATAAGGGAATGTTATCTCCAGAGGGTATGTAGATGGTGACTATAGTTAGGGTTTTATGGTCATTAAGTTTACAATTAGCAATAGTGAGTTCAGCTAGGTGAAAAGAGGGCATATTCACACTTTTTTGCCCTGCATAAATGCAGTAGTGGTCTAGAGGAATGTTAGATATTGTGTCTTTGTTTCTGATCCACCGTAGTGTGGTATAACAGTGATCTGGAGAGGAAATTTGCTGGTAAAGCCTTATTATTGAAAAGAATAGGCTGGTAACATGGAAAAGTTTAAAATTCTAAGATGACTAAAACTATACAGCTTTAGTCCAGTTGTTTAATGAGAGATGACCTGCTAATCCAGATTTGTTGTCATAGTAAGTATTCTATGTTTGTTTACAGCCAATGCCTCTGTAATATTTATGTACAGCTTTATTTAATATGGGATCTAAGGCCCTTGGAATGAGTAAACCTCCAGGTGTTCCTATAACTCATTTCATAGGAAACCATTATCCATTCCTGGGATGGAGGATTAGAAAGGAAAATGTTTGCGGAGCTTAGCTGAATAGAAGCCAGCCACTAGATAAGTTAATTGACCAAGGCCCTAATTAACATAATAATTTGACTGATTCTCTGAGATATCCATGTGGCTTCTCAAATAGCTCTTAAACTTTCTGTAGTGAAATCTTGCATTTTGTACCACCATGATGCTTGCTTACATATGATTAACAAAAGCAAAGGACAACGTCATTGGCAGTGTTGGCTGCAGTAACCCCTACTTAAAAAGTGATACTGAGTTTTGAATCTTTTCCTGAATCAAGAAAACTTTCTTTCAAACAGTGCCCATTATCTTCTCCAGAAGTGCCACTTATTGTGGGGCAATATTTGTTTTGTATGCTGTAAACCCAAACAAATCAAGAAAAATAGTTATGAATGTAACCGTCATCTAGGTGGGGATAATTGTGGATTTCCTTCACTGGAAAACTGTGATTACAGGCACACAGAACTCAGCAGAAAGTTTGGGAACTATTGCTAAGCTATAGACAAAGACTGCTCACAAAAATGTGGATTTCCTAGTAGAAATCTAAGGAACCTCTTGTGAGGCATGACTGTTGAGGTATACTAGTAAGCATCTCATAGATGTTCATGGTTGCAATCCACATTCTATTGGTAAGAAGAGGAAAAAGCATATAGACAACTACCATCTTAAACGTCTTTAAATTTTAGTAGTTTGTTGAGACTTAACATGTCTAAAATTCATCTCTTCTTGCATTGAGAAAGAATCTACTAACCTGTCACCCTGTAAGGAAAAGAAGAAGAAGAAGAGAAAACCCCACATTCTGTGGTTTTAATTTTAACATCTTCTCTAACAAGGATTTGCTCTGATACGTCTAGTGGATGGTCTATAGCAGAGCCTTTGGCAAGAAAGTCTGTCCTATAGCCCAATGTCTCAAACCATTTTCAACCATAGATAGATTTAGACTTTCTACCAGTTACTCAGAAAGTTTTGAATCTTTTCCTGAATCAAGAAAACTTTCTTGAACTTCGTTAATTAAAAAGACAGGCTTGGGTGGCAAGTCCTTCAGAGGTTTCCTGTCACTGAAGATCATTCCTCTTGCAGGCTTTTGTTGCACAATCGTCAGTTAATGCTTTCCATAGCTGGGCAGATAAGTTCCCTTCAGTGAGAAAGAAATTCTCCTTTTACTTTTTAAGACAGAAATTGTACTTTTGCTATGAAATAATTATTTTAAAGCTAAGAGAAGTGTTTTTAATGGCTATAATCTGGCTTTTAATTACTTTTAAACAAGAATGTTATTTTTTCACTTTTGTGGTAACAGACTTAAATTAACTTAAAACTATTTTTACTGAAGTAAAGATTGCTTTATTTTACTTTGAGGACTGGGTATTAAATTCTTTTTACTATATTTTAGGGGAGGAAAAGACTTTCTTAGTACTTACCTATTTTACCAACAACTGCTGCCAGGCTTCCCCAGTGATCAGACATCTTTTTTTGGCATAACCGTAGAAGAACTTATTAATTTCTCAGTTCTTCCTTTTTCCAACCACAAAAAGAAGAAAATTGATAAACAGTCTTTGCCACCACAGGAGGCTGCTAAAGTGCCTCAGCTGCACATAGGCGACTCTGCTGTGACCATTACTGATTCCTTAGACCACTCATCCTTTCCCTTGGTCCCCCCTTGGTGTAATCCCTACAGCCATCATAGAGCAGGGGTTAGACTCATCCTCTGCAGCTGTTGGAGTGCCCTCGGTGGGCAAGAATGACTGTAGCTGTTCTTCATTCACTTGGTACAAAACTTGTATGGAGGCTGAGTTTGAATAGTGTTGTTTGAGGGTGACTAAATTGTGCTTTATTTTATTTAAGATGCATCCAAGGATATTGCCAAGGCTCATCAATGTGGTAGTTTCAGAGTTTGATGGCACTTTTAGGATTTGGTGATAGAGTCAAGCTAGTATCAGATATATCTTGTGGCTAGATGGAGAGGAAAGAGGGGGTCACGTTAGAGCTGAATTTATCAGTCAGTACGTTTGCCTTCTCTTCAGCCTCTCTGTAAGTAACATCATTCAAAAATCAACTCAATGCATTAGTACTTTGTGCTTCTGATGTTATAAACATAACTAAAAAAAACCTAGTGATTGTCTTTGGCTTGTGAAGCTATGTTAGCCTCAAAAAAAAAAACAAACTTGGTTTTGGTGGATTTTATTAAACTCCTGAGTTGTTCGTTTATTTCAGTGACAAGGGCTCTGCCATTCTTGGAATCGCTCTACTTACTTTTTGTCAAAAAGTCTCTTTCGTTTATTGTAAAGCTTGGTGATTTATGATTCTTCCATGTGGGTTTGTTTGTGGGATTTGTCCTATGCTTATTTCTACAGGGCTGCAAAGAGCTGTTTACGTGTTGGTATAGTGTGATGGTGTGCATTTCCATATATTCAGTAGAGTTAACTAGTTTGGTAGGGATTTGAAGCTTGTCAAGGCATCACTTCAGAGTAAGTAGTTTTTATTAGAGGAATTTCTAAAGGTACCTTGGGTGGAACGGGTCTCTGGTTTCAGTTTTATTTCAAAGGAGATGGCTTTATGGTCAGACCTAACAAGTCACAAAGATACGCAAGCAGTGATGCAGTTTGCCCCCGTATTATTAAAGACAAGATCCAATATGTTGTTCCTGCAGTGGGTTCTCTAACTAACTGTTCCAGGACGTTCATATTGACAAAGTCCAGGAATCTCTGCACTTGTGCACTAGTGGTGGATAGTTTAGATCACCTAGGAAAATGGTTTTGGGTTTAATGCTGAGTAATTCAAGTTCAGGTATGTGGTTTACTATACTGCAGTGCTAGTGCTGCTCAGATTCAAAACCTGTGACTGAAGTTTAGATATCTACCCCTATGACTAAATGTCTGAGAGCTCAGAGTCTTAGTGAAAACAGTAGATGAAACAGGGATATTATGTTCTGCGCATTCCAGATGGTGTATCGTTGTGTTAGTGTGATTTTAAAGAGAACAGTGATGGACACAGAATGTGACATAAGAAACTTAGTGTGAGAAGTAAGATTTATTTGTCTTCCAGGGAGAAATATTTATTTATATATATTTACATTTTTGTTTGCATTTGTAAAATTTGGCCTGGGAATTTAAGCTGTGCTGGTGTGCATGAGTATCATGGAAATAAAATGAACAAACTGAAACAATGAGTAAAAAGATCACACAGAAAAACCAATCAGTAAAAACTAAAAGAAAATTCTAACCAAGCAGCACAATTTCTTTTAGGAAATAAAGTGAAGGAATTGGCTGCAGTTCAAATAAGTGTCACATGGCGGCAGTATAGCTTTCTGACACTTTCAAAAATAAGATAATAGCTAAATTAGGGTTACCACCTGTCCCACTTTGCGAGGGACAGTCCCTCTTTGGGCAGTTGTGTCCTGCAAAAAAAAAATGAAAAAATGGCAAATGTCCTGAGATTTTAGGATAGAATTCTTTCCTATATTTTATTTAATAATTGCATAAAACAGTTATTCTGTATCTGAAACACCTAAATGTTATAAGAAACAGAATAAGCAGCTAAAATGCTAAAAGAATAAGCTTTTATTTAGGCAAAAACATAAAGTTCTGTCCTTTCTACTAGCCGTGGGTATGTTTCGCCCTGCAAAATTTGACGTTTGTACCAAAAATGTCCCACTTTGGGCATTTGAAAAGGTGGCAACCCTAAACTAAATCAGATAATATGACTAAAATAGAAAGTTAACAAATAAATGATAATCACTATTTTCCTTGGATGTAGGGTGCCTGTTAGATGCCTTAATGGTTAAGGTCTTCACCTCCCATGCACAAGATACAAAGTTCGATCCTGACTTCTGGCCAATACCTGTTTGGAGTTTGTATGTTTTCCAAGTGCCTCTGTAGGTTTCCTCTCACTTCCGAAAAACATATTGTGTGTTTCCATTTCAAGCTCACCCAAGAATAGAGCTGTGGGCAGCAGTACAGACTCTACATGGTGCACTATAAGGGAAAGAGTTGTATAGATCAACCTCTTTGGGCATCTGCTGTGGTGTTCAGTATCCTCAGGTTAAGAAAATATGGATCACAGACTGCATTCCATGGCAGGGCTAGCCACTATATGGTGTAAAATATGCTTTTAGATAATTTGTTGTGTTGACTAATGTTGCCAAATGGGCATGGGTATTTTCCAGTGATAAGTGGGTTGAGGACACAGCCTATTCCAACCTATGTCAGGGACCCATGCTAATGTTGGAAGGGGTGCATTTGCTCCTATTGGCCAGTGTGTGCCTGCCATAAAGCCCAGCAGCCCTGGGCTAATAAGCTACTGGCTGGACGGTGTCCAGTTGCTCAGCTTAGGTTAGCTGGGATAGCTCTGTTGAACAAAAGCTGGACATAAAACTAGTCAACCTGCCGAACATGAACTATGAACTTCTACACTCACAGTGTAGGTTCACTGACTGGATAGATCGTGGATGACATGATGGTAAGTAGGAGGCTGAATGTCTTACCTATGCAGGAGACAGGATGGAAGGGCAGTATAGAAAAGACACTTACCTTTGGATCTGGAACCTGACAGTTGGCAAAGAAGACTAAGTCTGTGATGTGTTAACAAGTTGCTTCCTGTGGTACAAGGTTTGAGTCTGTCAGTCTTCATTTTACCTACTGTGACCCTGAAACACCTATGAACCTATGAATCTATTATTCAGGAGTAGGACAGGCTAGAAATGATGTGGGAAATGTGGTGAGGGAGAAGCTTCAGAAGACAGAGAGATGTCATCAGAATTAGTGACAGACTCATGACAATCAGAATGCAGTGTAAGGTTAGGGCACTATTCTTAATCTTAGCCTATACCCAACAACAGAGTGCATTCAGACAGCAGTTGCAGGCACCACTAGATAAAGCAGGGCAACACTAACTGGTGTTGATAATGGGTGACTTGAATGCACATATTGGAAAAGAGAGAACAGGATATGAGGACTGCCTGGATCCACATCAGCGAGGCAACAGGAATAAAGGAGAGGCCATTCTAGACTTCTGTCTGGCAAATGGCTTGATAGTAACTAACACGTAGTTCGGAAAGAGAGACATATACAGGATTGCATGCAAGAGTGGCCAACATGCAACTCAGGTAACTTCCTCCTAGAAAGGAAAGGGCACTGGGATAGCATTAGCAATTGCAAAATCATCAAAAGTGAAACAGTCAACCCACCGCATATACCACTGGTTGCCACAATCAGCTGTAAGCAGTGGCCAGAGAAGCTGTAAGGTCAACAGAGACTAGGCTGAAAACCTGGAAGTTAACTGGAGAGAAAGCACTACAGTTCAAGGAATTAATGAGGGCTCTAGCACCTCAAGAAGAAGAGGAAATAGGTGGAGCTGAAGAAGAATGGCAGCGCCTCAAAGCAGCATGTGTGAGGACTACAGAACAGATATGTGGCAAGCCAGGTATGGAAATAATGTATATAAAGAAAGCTGTTGGTAGAATGCAGAAGTCTAGCAAGTGGTCAAAAGAAAGAACGAGTGCAGGAAAAAGTGGGAGAAAAGACAGACGAGGCTAGGAAGGAATACTACTTGGCTAACAAAGAGGCTAAGAAAGGAGTTGCAATAGCAAAGATCAAGGCATCAGAGTCACTCTACCAGCGTCTGCAAAATGAGTCAGTAGATGACACAAAGAAACAATATCAGGTTTCAAGGCAAAGACAGAAAGATAAAGATGATAATCAGACACCCTTCATAAGGAACTTCAGCAACAACCTACTCTCCAGTCCACAGGACATCAAAGGCAGATGGAAGGAGCACTTCCAGCAGCTTCTGAATGAGGAAAACCTTACAGAAGCTGAACTGCCCTATACACAGCCTATGATGAGAGAAGAGGAGGAGCCGACCATAGAAGAGGTAAGAACAGCACTAAGGAAATGAGCAGCAGGCTGAGATGAAGTCACAGCAGATATGATAAAGATGTTGGTTGAGATAGGGGAGAGATGGCTCCTGATGGTACTCATAGCAGTGTGGAGGGAAATGCGTATCCCAGGTGACTGGAGAATAAGCATACTAGTGTCAGTGTTCAAGAACAAAGGGGACATTCACAAATGTGGGCAGTACAGTGGTATCAAACTCCTGTCACATAGCATGAAAGTTCTGGAGAAGGTGATTGAATAATGAATATGCAAAGTTGTAGAAAATAAGATGGGAGATTAGCAGTTTGGATTTGGATCAGGATGCAGCATAACTGACCTGATATTTGCACTGAGACATATAGTTGAGAAAAAAGTAGAGATGAGGAAAGAGTATAACTGGGCATTCCAAGACTTAGATAAAGAATATGAAAAGGTCCCAAGAAAGCTGATTTAGGCAGTACTGCGTCATCGAAGTCCCAGAAACATTGGTAGAGTCAGTGCAAGCTACATATGCTCCAACAACTCAAGCATGAACAGTGTTCAGCCTCATAGAGGGGTTCCCAGTGGAGTGTGTGTGCATCTGGGTTAAACTCTGAGCCCACTGCTGTTCATATCAGTGATGGACTAGATTAGCAAACAGGTTGTAGGGCAAAGATCAACAAAGTATGCAGATGAAGTGGCATTACAGGCAGACTCTGAGCAAGAACTTTAGCAAAAAGATAGGGGAATTGAATGCAAAGCTGAATGCATGTGGGATGAAACTGAATACAGATAAGGCAGTTGTAATGGCAGCAAGTGGGAGAAATCAGAGTAAGGTGAGAATTGAGATAGACGAGAAAAAAATGAAACAGGTTAACAGCTTCAGGTATCTGGGAGGGGTGGCTGAGGAGAAGGGAAGTCTGAATAAGGAGGCCAAAGCTAGAATCATAGGGTCTTCAGACAACTGGAGCAGAGTGTCAGATGTAGTATATGATAGAAGAATGCCAAGTAGCTGAAAAGTAAGGTGCACAAAACAGTGGGAGCGACCAGCACTAATGTATGGTACAGAAACCTGGACAGTAAAGGCTGACCAGTTGAGGAACTAGAGTTGATGGTAATGAAGTGCCTGAGATGGGTGATAGGATGCACACTGTGGAACAGATGAAGAAATGAGGAGATAACAGCAGAAGCCAAAGTAGCTGTAAATGCAAAAAAAGTAAAAGAGAACAGATTATGGTGGACACGTGCAGAAAAGCAGAAGGCAATCTAGCTAAGAAGATTTGTGACTGACAGGAAGAAGGCATGAGGAAAAAAGGGTGTCCAGCAAAAAGGTGGATGAATTGTGTGAGAGAAGACCTGTGACAGTCAGGCATGAGTGCTGAAGAAGGTAAGCAAGTGGCATTGAATACAGAGAGCTGGCGAGAGTTTACATGACATCCTGACCCCATGTATGAAATGGGAAGGGGGTTAATGATAATGCTAATGACTGTACTCCTTGGGCAAGAATATTATTGTAGATTTACAACACTCCTCATTGACATATATGCATGCAAAACAAATACCACATTTTTTTACAATTTTTTGTGTTTTAAGCAAGCTGTAGGGTGACATACATTTTCTAACACAGATATTTGTAGAATTCCCAGGAAACTTTCTCTATACTCTCCTTTGCAGGGTATACTCCTTTAGCAAGGTGTTTAGAAGATGTACTTTCTATAAATTGTTCAGTGTGAAATATTCCAAAGGGCAACAGCACTCAACAGTATCCGTGAGCTGACTATTATAACAAACAAACATGAATGGCTACTATGGTTTACTCATAGCAAGTAAAAGGTTCACATTCACAGAGTAATGGCTTGAAGCTGAATTTTTGAGGAACACAAAACATAATCAATTGCAGAGTGGTTACTTTTATGCAGTAAATAAACCAATCATCTCTGTACTAAAATTAGAATTACCTCTAAAAGTGAATAAAATATAATTTTCCTGTTCATCACACTCTCCACGAACACATAAACAAATCAGATATTTAAGTAGTGCTTACAGTTTTAATTACAGCTGCTTGTTGTATCCTATTAAGTGATAGTTTGTTAAAATTCAGTGCTTCTACTAACCCTTACTTTACAGTAACCTATGTGGAATTGTTCACAGAGACCCTGCACAACCACTAAAATGGCTGTATTAGAGGCTGCTGTACCTACTAGAAGTAAGCCGAAACAAATAAACAAACCGCACTGGTAGAATCCTAACCTTAATTGGATATATAACTAAAGGAAAAATATTTAGGCTAAAATCAGGAAGAGCAACTCTCATAATGATAAGAGCTCTCTAATTAAACTAAACAGGAAACTAAGAGGACTAATTAAGTCCAAAAAGGCAAATAATGAGGTCAAGATAGCCTCCCAGGCTAAAGACAACCATGAGACCTTCTATAGCTATATCCATAACCTCAAAGGCAGCACACAGCAATGTGCCAAACTTTTTGGTGACACCTTCACTGAGCAGGGCAACATAGCGAATCTGCTGGCAAATTCAGCTCAATCTTCACACCTCACTCCCCCCTGCCTCCAGCCATTAAATACCTATGAACATAACTACCCAACTATTAGCAGGGAGCAGGGCCTGGCAGCGCTTGCTAAAGCCAACAGCGTAGCCGTAATGGGCCCGATAATATCCTGAGATGCCTTAAAACTTGACAAGTCAGGACCACTTGAATCACTTTTCAACTATAACCTTGAAACAGTCTTTGTGCCATGAGCGTGGAAGACTGCAAAGGTTATCCCATTTCAAAAGAATGGACCATCAACTCACCCTGAAAACTACATACTCATTAGTCTGACTAGTCTAATATGCAAAGCCATGAAAAGAATTATCGCAGAATGATCAGCAAAGGTATAGGTATTCTTTAGACAATGGAATCAACCCAGTTTGGCTTTGTCAAGGGAAGGTCATGTCTATTAAACCTGATGGACATCTTTGAGCAGGTCACCAAGACAATGGATGAGGGGAAAATGGTACATATCGCCTACCAGAACCTAGCTAATGTGTGTGATACAATACCCACTTGGGTATAGTTGACAATCTCATAGAACTGGGCATAAACCCTTCTGTAATTCTCTGGATTGCCGACTGGTTTACAGACAGGACCCAGGAAGTCAGGATTGGTGAGACCACCTCCACTAAAAGAATGATCACCAATGAAATACCTTAGGGCTCCATGTTGGGACTGCTCCTATACTTCTGGAAGGTAAAGGATAACTTCAGGAGCCTTTGGCTGGTCAGGTCTGCAGATGACTGCAAATTAGGTACTATCATAGATACTCACATAACACAAATATCTTTTAAGAGGGTCTAATACAGACAACTGACTGGTGCCAAAATCATAGATTAAAACTTAATGCAAAGAAATGCTTTGCAGTGCCTTTTGGGAAGACTGCCACCACAGGTTAATTACTACATTGCTAAGACACCCCTAACAGTTAACTGGATAGTCAGGGATCAGGGAGTATATGTAGATGGTAATCTGGCTGTTGAGCAACATGTGGCCAAAATAGTAAAAAAATAATTCTACGTTACCCCACTTATAAGTAAGGGCATGGCATCCAGGTCCAAGGATGTGATGTTGCCATTTTATTTGACCTTTTACAGACTCATCATTGAGTGTAATGTCTCTTTTGATACATACCTAATCAGACATATGCAACATTTGGAATGCTCAAAAAGGTTCCTTTCCAGGAAAATCCAGGGTATAAACACATTGTCCAGTACTGATCACCATAACGCTCTATATCTGTGCTGGGTCTTCTGGTTACTGAGAGGCAGTCTATGTCTGGCATGCAAGTCATCCTCAGATCCATCTCTGATGGACCTTTGCACATTTGCAAAACAAACAGCATCAAAATCATTAGATCCAAGAATTTAAATAAGACATGCTGGGGAGACAGATTTGTATCTCAGAGGGCTCCCATGCTCTGGAACAGACTCCCCAACCATGTGAAGCAGAGTCTATCCCTAACCCTATTTAAGTGTACCTTGACCAATGAATGGGAAATCAGAAATTCACCCCAGGTCTGGCCCCCATGTCTCTTATAGACAGAGGTAGACAGTAATTATGTCCAAACTAACATTCCCTTCCCCTACATAACCTTTAGAAACTTACAAACTAACATACTTCCTCCTAATAAACACTCATCATACATAGCAACTCAATTGGGATGGGTTGTGCAGTTATGCTTCTAAAGGTGCTCATTAGCCTAATATATATACTTATGAACCTATGAATGGCAATTAAAGATCCTTCCCCTTACTTGTGTCAGTCTTCAGGTAAAACCTCTTCTTTCTGTTTGGCCATTATCATGTGAGTTACTCACTATTTAATAACTTCATTTGTGTCTCTCTGATCTTCAAAGTAGGGCTGTGAGCCCTGCCAAAGGCTTACCAGCTGGCTTCAGAATTTTCACAGCAGTGACTATCAATCTCCATCCATTCCCACTAGCCTGTAGTAAGTACATTTTTTGTAACATTAGTATGTAGAAGGAAAAGCTGAGCACTTGTGGAAAATCCATTCATGCTCTGCCAAGGATCCCAGCAAGGACATAAGTTAAATAAACAATAAGTCCTGATGGCCCTGGTGCTAATATGCCTTATTACACAGCAAGGGTATACTGTTATGAGACAACAAACCACAATTGGAATGTCTTATTCTGGTATTACATTGGTTGTTTTGGTTCATGGATATTTGTGTTTTTTCTTATGTTTCATTTTAAGGTACTTAATAAGAATAGTTCGATAAATATTTTATTTTATTTTTTTCATTTTTATTATATTAAGTTACTTTAATATGCACATGCCTTTCATTTGCATGAAGTTGTATGGTCAAATGGTATAAAAAAGCAGGAATACACAGGCAATCAAAGCATCTTCAGTAAAAAAAATCCAGTTTATAATAGGCTAATAATTAAAGCAAGTGATTGGTGTATTTTACAGGTCATATAAAAACATCCACTGTCAATAAACACTAGAAATTAACAATCCTATCAATCTAACCAATCTAGTTAAAGAACAGCTGCACAGCTCCCAAGTACACAATTAAGTTCAGAAAATGTAGGATTCTCACTTGGAAATGTTTGCATAGGTAATTTATACCCCAAGTAGACCTCAGAGAAATTTTCCTTAGGTAGATAGCAAAATGCTGGAGGCGTGATGAGAAAGAGAGGAAATCGGAAACATAATTTTTGAGAATGTAATGAGCTGGCAGATTTAAAAAAAAAATGTCTGTAGAATACTTTGTCAGAAATGTTGGTAGAGCAAATGGTTGTAACTAAGGAAATGATTCTTTTGAGATGGGATATAGGATATGAATCACCAAGACATAGTAAGGCCTTACTAAGTTTAATGCTGTTGCCTACAAAAAAGCAATTGCTAGAAAATGGAAATCAAAATCTAAACTGAAGTACTGAGTAAAGGGGATTAAATAACTGGAATGGGATCTTCTGAAAAGGGAAGGAATAAATTACATAGAAATAAATGCAATATGCTGGAACGATATATGCAGAGTAATGTACAAGAAGAGGAGTGGAATTTAAGTAAAGGCAGAAATTTAGCAATTTGTGTAATGTTGGAATGAATGAAAATTATTAAAATGTATACTGTATGATGAATGGAAAAAATTAAAATGTATACTGTATGAAAATAAGGAAATTTTTAATATGTTTTCTTTTCTTTTCTGTTACTGCATACATACCTATATCACTTTTTTAAAAATGTCACGTTTAATAAAGATGTTTAAAAAACAGTCCTCTTGACTCTACCCCATCACTCACTCGCACATAAGCATTTTATTTAATTTTGGAGGAGATTGCAGTATTCAAAGTGTCCACATTTTAGATATAGCTATAACTGTAATCAGTAAATGAAGCATGTGTAGTGAATATATTAACATATTTAGTATATAAATAAAATGACTAGCTAGAGTGATTAATTTGTAATGTGTAATACAGATATTCCCATGGTCCCAACTATCATATATTGCACTGCAACAGTGTTGTAAGTAGGACTTAGAATCAAAGCTGCAACTGTAGTAGTGAATCAGATTCTAACATGAGAAGGCAGAATATTCAGTATAATTGCTCAAATTCTCAATATGCTTTTTTTCTTGCACAGTTTGGTTAATGCTCAAATGTATGACTAAAATGTAGTCATGGTATCTGTTGCTCCTTGCTTATTTAGTTAGTTAGTTGGTTAATATACATTTTCTAGGATAGTATTGTCTCAGACTTGCTAAGGAGTAAATCTCAGTGCTGTTTTATTTCTGTAAGATGCCTGTTGATTTAAAATGAAGTCAGGGGAAAGGGTGATTTTATTTCATACCAGTGTGATACCTACTCACTACAGGTTTAGGTGTGTGATTTCTGAGAAGGTACAGGTGTGCTGTTTATAGGTTCATAGGTAAGTACTAGGCTAGCTGCCCTTGCAGGCCATTTTACGCCTAGCAAATATCCTTTCAAAAGTGAAAATCATACCTTGTACCTTGTGCCTGTAAGGAAAACACCTTAACCACTATGCCAACTTAAAAGGTGAGATTCAAACCCTGTACCTTGTATCAGTGAGGAAAATACCTTATTCATTATGCTAACTGCCCAACCCTCTATTTTTTAGTAACTTGCAGCTGTACTGCAACCTTGAAGTGTTTCTATAATGAGAAATGCACAGCAAAGTTGGTAGAGGTAACTGACATTGTAGTACAGTTTTTGGAATTTTTGCTGGAATGCAGCAAGGGGAGCTGGAAATGAAAGTTATGACATCTATGGAATGTGAAAGTGAATTTAAAAACATGACACCAGTATAGCAAGCTTGATGGTGCAGATCGGATAGAGAAGCTCTGACTATACTGATGATGATCTATGTTAGAGAAATGGAACAGGAAGCTGAAAGAGAGCAGACATGAATGAGGAAGGGGTAGTTCAACCTATTGCTGTATTCAAACAGGAGTGTGAGGCTCATTTGGAAACATGTGGGTCGAAGTGATGCCGAGCTGAATTAAGATGGGTAGGACTCACCAGATGTGCTTGTCACATGTGTTACCAGGTAACAGTAATTGAAGTATCACAGCCACCTTATACTGGGGACATCCTGAGGAGGAGGGGTCCATATGACTGACTTGACTGACCTGCTCACTCTCACCTGACTCTCACCTCTGGGAGAATGAAGAGGCTAATTAAGCCCCCTCCCTCCCTTGCCAGATAATGAATGGCCCTGGCTTTCACCTCACAGGAACATTGAATGGGCCAGTAGGCTACAGAGAGGGGAACTATTGGGTGTGTCATACACACTGTAAAAAAATACCAGAGACATGCATAGGTTATGGCACTGCAATTTAAGTTTGATTACTGGCCAATAGGAAGAGTGGTTCCCCTCAGTTTTTGTTTAAGCAGAAAGTATACAGAGAGGTTTTCTGGTCTGAGGCTAATGGTATGGCTTTTTATATGTGTGACTTTTTTTTCTGTGATAGAAAGTAGTTACTTTTACCATTTTCCCCACCAAAAATTATAAGCCACTGGCCCAGAGAAATGCAGTCGTTACCCTCAAAATGGAAATGTTAACAGATGTAAATTTGGTGATGTTAATGGAGTTAGGTTCTGAACTATCACTGTTACAGGAACCAACATGATTGACATTTTTCTCAGGTTGCTGGCTGCTGATACATGTGATCAGGGTTTGGGGAGGGAGTTTGGGAGGAGCACCAAATGGGGGTAAGTTGTATTATAAGACTTGTCCGTGTTTTGGAGTATGTCATCTGTTACGGTGTGGAGGGCAGTCCTGGTAGTTAGTCTTGCCAAAATCATGTTGCTGTGGGGTTAGAACACTGTATTTCTTGCTACAGTCTGTTAGCTGAGTGAATATGAGTTTCTCAAAAAATCAATTCCACAACTGGAAGTATTGAAACTTGCTCGAAGTCCTTTGCATCTGTACATTTGAGAAATGTAGGGATGTGTTTAACTCTGTGGCTTGTTTCCATATATCTAGCATTATATCATTGGTAAGGCAGGGGTTATTGAGATGTATAGGTGGAAATATCAAGTAATCTTTGCCTGGAGAGACCAACCATGACAGAACTTTACATCACCCTGGGGGAGCATTGGAAAGGATTTGTTCTAATAGTTTAATGATATATTTGGCTAAGATATTTTTGAAGTAAAATTAAGGGCATATAAAGGTGGTCATACAATAAGATGGAAGTGTAGAAGAGAGAGAGAGAGGTAGGGAATGGTGGAAAATTCTGTCAGTTAAGAGTAGCGGTTCTGAAGTTATCATTATTTTTTCAGAATGTAAGGGATATTGGGGCTGTGAGTAACCTGTAATGTGAGTGAAAAGGTCTCAGAACTGTTTCTGATTGTTTCTCTGTTAACTTTGTTTCCCTTGGAGGGAGTTTGTTACAGTCTGGGCTACTTCATTAGGGTTATTATTGGTTATAGTGGTGGACCACAACATTTTGGAGAGGTTGTCTTTTAAATCTGCTGTTTTTATTTTAATTTTTGGTTGAAAGGTGGTTACTGTGGGGGGGGGTGCCTTGCATTTAGCATTCTTCAGGGAGAATGTGATAGGACAATGGTCAGTAAGGGTCTGATATTAGAGTTATTATTTGGTATGTTTGTAATTATCAGGTCAAGGAGGGAGTCATTGCCCAATTTTTATTTAGATCTGATGGTCTCTTTAATCATTTGTGTTAGTCCAAGGTCAGGTAGAAAGTCACTTAAATCAGAGTTTGCTGGAATGAGGAAGTTTGGGTTAAAATATCCAAAATTATGGTTTTCTGACATTGCTTAGTAATTTTAGTGTTTGATGAAATTACTGATTGAATTCAATGTGGTTGGCTGCTGGGGGAAAATAGGGAATAACACACTGGAGGTGAGGTATTGTTGCTGTGTATTTGTGTATCAGGCCAGCTGGGTGAGCAGTCATCTATGGAGAAGTTTTTCTCTAATAGTGGTGCTTTAATATATTGTTTGATTAGGTTCATAGGTTCATAGGTTGGTACTAGGCTATCAGCCCTAGGGCCTATACAAGCCTAGCCATAACAATTCCCTGGCTATTTCTTCCCACACTATTTACTTCCCTGGACCCCTGTCTAGCAGGGCGACTGACGTGATCCCCGGGGTGAATTTCCTTTCTCCCATCCAATTGTCAAGGTTCCTTTTGAAGAGGACCAATGAGGCACTCTGCTTGACATGTATGGGCAATCTATTCCGGAGTCTGGGGAGTCTCTGGGTCAGGAACCTATCCCTCCAGCATGTTTTTTTTATTGTGATGACAACGTTTAGATCCCTGGAGCGTGTGGCTCTGAGGGATTGGGATTTCTTTAAGTGTAGCATGTCCAACAGCTCTGGGTTTGACATGGCCTTGTATGTTAAGCAAAGATCGCCTCTGAGTAGACGATATGCAACAGAGTATAGCTGGAGTTTTTTAAGGTGGTCAGTGTAGGGCATCTGCTTTAGGCCTGTGATTCTTTTAGTGAGGTATTTCTGGAGTAGTGGTCCCCATCAATTTCTTGTTACTGGTCTAAAGTGTAAGAGGTAATTTTTAATTTGGAAAGTTGCAGTTAAGGTTGTGATGCTGGTTTTAATTGATGACTCTGTGATTGCTACTATATCTGGGTTATTTGTTCTGAAAAATCTTTCATTTAGTTGTAGTTTAATAAGTAGGCTGTCTGTGTTTATTGGTGCTGTACAGAGATGGGTATTTTAATTGAAGGTGTGTTATGTAGGTTGGATGTCTGTGGTAGCCAGGGGCATAGCTCTCAACTGTCCAGATTTTTGCCTCATATTTTTGGTGTGTTGCTCATAAAAATGTATGGTTTTCTGGCAAATCAGTGAGAATTAAATTGATATTTCAGTTTCAGACTTGATATTCTTCGGAAAATGCTCGGTAACACAAAACCTTTTTATGCTAGCAACTTTCTAAGTTTAGAAGAGAAATATTTAAAATGTGTCCCTATTTTTGGGACATTGTCCCCCTCCTCAGTATTTTTGGCTTATTCCAGATTTTTTGTGCCAAGAGGCTGGGTGGTATGGCTGGGGGCATGGATTCGATAAAATTGGTAGGAAAAATATGTTTATAAGTGAGGTCAGTCTAAGAGCGAATTTTGCATATTTTACTTTTGTATTCTGTGATAGCTTTTTGATAGGATTAAGTGGTAGATGAAAATAGGTAACTGAGTAAGTGAATGGCTGATAGAAGGTGCAGATGTGTTGAGCATGGGGGTAGGTGAAATATGATGGTTTAAATTATTAGACTTAGTGATAGTTAAAGTTAAATAGTGTTTGGAATGAGAGGGATAGGAAGAAGGTTTGTTTTAGCTGTTGGAAGAAGGGGGCTTAAGAGGAAAACTGTTCATTAACTTATTCATGCCAATGGAGCTTTGGAGTTTGTACTCTTGAATTACAATGATTTCACACTAAGCCTGTTGATAAAATCAAGTTATATTTTCACATTTCAAACTAATTTTCATATATCAAGCACCTTAAAGTTTACTAAAGAAGTGTAAATGGTGAACCGTTCAACAGAAAGCAATCTTTACAGAATCACATTCATTAGAGACAGTCTTTGTCTCTAACTGGATTTAGTCACAAATATTATAAAAAACTTAATAATAGGTTTATAGGTGTGTACTAGGCTAATGGCCCTGGGGCCTTTACAAGCCTAGCCATAGGATTACCCTGGCATAGTGCCAACCGACTTTAGTTCTCAGTGCATCTGTCGAGTAGAGCCACTGGTGTTATCCCCGGGGTGAATTTTCTATTTCCCATCCACTCATCAAGATTTCTCTTGAAGAGGGTCAGCGAAGTGCTCTGCTTGACATGTATGGGAAGTCTGTTCCATAGCATGGGCAGTCTGTGGGTTATTAACCTGTCCCTCCAGCATGTTCTGTTAATTGTGGTAATGAGGTTGAGGTCTCTGGAGTGTTTGGTGTGGCGGGATTGGGATTTCTTTAGATGTAGCATTTCTAACAGAGCTGGGTCAGACATGGCTTTGTAAGTCAAGCAGAGATCGCCTTTAAGTAGGCGATATGAGACAGAGAATAGTTGGTGTTTTTTTAGTCTGTCCATATAGGGCAAGTGTTTAAGGCCTGGGATCCTCTTTGTGAGGTACTTTTGCGGCCTCTCCAGTTGATGCAGATGTCTAGTGAGGTACATGCCAAATGGGACATTGTACTCGATGATTGGCCTAATGAGAGAGGAGTAGAGGGAGACCATGACCTCTTTCTTCCTTCCTGGATGCAAAACCCTTAGTAATGAGATGTGCCACACAGAAGAACTTTCTGACCACAGTGGCAATGTGGTGATCAAAAGAGAGGTAGCTGTCAACCTGTGTTCCCAGATCTCTTATAACGTCTTCTCATTAGCTCAATAAAAGCCTATACTATACACATAGAAACAGCAGCATGTATTGTTCTTGCAGCTATGAGCTTTCCCCCTTGAAGCTAAATGATTCTATTTGTGGTACCTCGTTGTTGAAATATTTAGAGGAATATAAACACTCAGTATTTTGTGAGGTATATATATATATATATATATAAGATATGATGTTGTATGGGACCTTGTGGAGTATTGTGAAGGTTGGAGTGATTGTGTGGATGGCTATATTGTGTGATCATATTCAGATGAAGCTTGTGTACATTGGGTGGGTTTGATGTTGTAATAGTGGGTGCATTTAGGAGGCTTCAAAAAAATTCTTCTCAAGGGTGCTGGGGAACCTGGGGTGGCGGGGAGTGAAATGGGATTACCCAAGCTGCTTTTGTTAGCAGCAGCTAGTCAATCTGTTCATGTGCAGATTCTTAAGACTGCAAAGAAGGCAGTGGAGTGGAAACCAGGAGTTTGTGTACTAATATTTGGAAAGTTACATTTCAACAATGAAGAAGTCAAAAAGCATAACAGAAAAAAAAGATTGTGGGGGCAGAAGCAGAAATATATGAAGGCTACCTTACAGTGTATAGTTGGATGTAAAATATGGACAATTACTTCAGGGCACCCAGTTGCTTTATTTCTTGAGATATATCTTACACAGTTATTTTGCCGACTCAGGCACTCAGAAACCAGAGGAATGGTACATGCTCAACTCCAAATTAAGAAAGTATTTAGCTTCTTAAGCAATACCAGGTGGCTATTAACCAAACTATACCTGAGCTAGAAGCCACTTGAATGTTATTTTTACCTAGATGGCATTACAGTCAAGGCACCAGTATCTACTTAGGCTCCAAGTGTTACCAGCATGCATCTGTGCTGAATTTTGGGATTTTTGTGATGACAAAATGAAATGATATTTATTAGAAGAAGATTTTTTAGTTAGATAATCCCAATTGCTGAAACATTTCTTTGCTCTTAAAAAAAAAACTTGCCTTTTCATAATAAAATATTCCATAGGCAACAATAGTGTAATATTCAAGACTATATTTTTGAGACAAATGTAATATATTCTTTGTCCCATTCTTACTAATTACCTATCTCTATTTCAGTGGCAGATGCAAACTTTGAGGTGTGTGTGTGTGTGTGTGTGTGTGTGTGTGTGTGTGTGTGTGTGTGTTGTGTGTGTTTGTGTGTGTATGCATGTATTAAAATCCTTATAATAAATCAGAATCTCATTATCCATTTGTGGCATTGCATTTTGTCGCTTTCATTTATATTTCTACGGACCCATAGTATTATTTTCTCATGTTTACATTAGTTTGACGGAATAGCCCAATATACACTAGTTGCTATTGCTGGTCATTTTCCTAACAAATATTTGATTTCATTAAGTTGCGGGTTTGTTAGCACAAAGAAAGAGACCCATGCCAGAATTATGGGGGAATGGAAGTAAAAATGCTGTTTAAAACTTCTGATTAAAATTTAATTATCTCAGTTCATAAAGCTACTGAGATGAAGAAAGAGTTCAAATGGGCCTTCCTAGACAGGAAAAAGCACATGACAGGGTACTAGGAAAATTGATTTGAACAGTCCTGTGATGATTCAAAGTCCTAGAATAATAGATAGAATTAGTGCAGGCTATACATAATGCCTCAATGACACAAGTATGAACAATATTTGGACTCACAGAGGGGTTCCCAGTGGGCGTGGGTGTGCATCAGTGTTGAGTGCTGACTACTGTTGTCCATACAGTTGATGGAATACATTTGCAAACAGGCTGAAGATGACAGATCTACAAGGCTGCTATTATGCAAACAATGTGGCATTATAAGCAGTCTCTGAACAGGAAATTCAGAAAATTATAGGGAAATGGAATGCAAACGAGAAGGCACATGAGATAAATTTGAGAATAGACAAGATAGTTGTCATGGCAACAAATGGGGAAAATGAGAAAATGCTAGAAGGGAAAGTTGTCGAACAGGTTAACAATTTCAAGTATCTGGGTAGGGTAGTTGTTGAAAATGGATGTCTGAACGAGGAAGGGAAGTCAAAGCTATAATCAAAGTATTGCAGCCAACTGGGACAGAGTGTCAGGGATAATATGTGATAGAAGTATTACAAAAAATCTGAAAAGTAACGGGTACTAAACACTGGTGTGACCAGCACTAAAGTATGGCACAACTAGGCAGTGAAGGCAGACCTGATGAGAAAGCGAACAGTGATGGAGATGAAAAGCACAAGATGGGTGGTAAGATACCTGCTGTGGGACCGATGAAGAAATTATAACATTAAAGAAGAACCCAAAGTAGCTCTGATTGCAGGGAATGTCAAAGACAACAAAATATGGTGGTCTGGACACATGTGAAGGAATGTAGAAGACAATTTGTTGAAGAAGATTTGGAAGAGACAGGAAGAAAGCAAGAGGAAATGAGGGAGACCAACCAAGAGATGGATAGACTGTGTGACAGATAACCTGAGAAAGTCAGACATGACTGGCAAGGAAGGTAGGAGGGTGGCACTGATTTGAGAGGTGGTGACAGTTGATGTGACACCCTGAACCCATGTAGAAAAAGGTGAGAAAAGAATGTTTATGATGATGATAAAGCTCATGGCTCATTTTGGAGATTGGTTGGAATTGTATATACAGATATTTTTAGACTTTTAGTTTGCTAATGTCCATTTCCAAGTTACACGCCACTGGTGATGCAAAACTGCAGATGATTATCAAATAATGCTAACTAGTGTTTACTTATGTTTTGATCATCCCTTACTGCGTGCATTTATTTCTGCTCAAAAACAATCATTAAATTGCCTACAGCCTAACCAAATAACACAAATCCATGAGTTATCTTCTTGTAAGACACAGTGTGTCAGAAATGTACCTGTTAATGTTTGTCTTGCTGCACTGTAAAATAATGTTTAGACAGAAGTCAGATACACTATCTCCTCTAATATGCAAGTCTGCTACAAACTAAGATTCTTAAGGAAGTGGATATAATACTTTTGGTCACTCATCATAGCCTTGATGTCTGTGTTCATAAATGTGGATTACAGTTCAAAATATATTTGTAAGTGTTTTCTTTGAGGAAGTTTTGTGTTTAACATCTCTTTCAGGAGGAAGATCACTAGAACCACCTAAGTAATACAACAAACTCGGAAGCTGTGGGGCCCATTATGGAGTAACCTGTAAAAATAATTTGCTTGAATATTAGGTCACAGATAACTGAGCTGCAGTGATGCAGTCAGTGATTACCAGCAGACGCAATTATTGACAAATTAGTTATACAAATAATCCATACTGTTTTAGTAAATGTATTTACTAGTTGCAAATTTTAGTTTGACTACTAACTTGTTGACCTAGATGTTTAAACCCATTTATTTATTATTTATTTATTTTATTTTATTTTACATTTGTTAACTGGGGGTGTCTGACTGAGCCGAAAAGGCCCCTTTTCAGCAGAGGCCCAGGGAGAAAAGCTCCACTAAGAAAAATTACAGACACATTTAGTAATTTAGACATGATCAGTATACACACAAATTACAAGAGACATGTTTTTACAGTGGTATGCGGCAAATCAACAATTACAGTGGAGAGAACAAACAAAAAAATATTAATTTTAAAAATAAAGGTAATTGATAGATTTGTGGTGTACAGCTGAAATTTGGAACATAGGTAGAATACATACATAGTACACAGGTACCGTACATACATTGTAGATTAACCAGTGTTTGTGAGTAAGATTGAAAACTATTATCAAGTACTCTAGATTTAGTATGTATACGTTATCTGCTTTCACTAGCCTGGGGAGCAATCATGGCACTGCCAGCTTTGCTTGAGATGTTGCCTGATGAGTTCTTTAAAGGAGGCTTTGGATGATGTGTTTTGAATGCTAGTAGGGACAGAGTTCCATTTTTTAGCCACTGAACTACTATATAGCACATTTCCAAAGCTATTGTAGCTGTTGGTGACTTCTAGTAGTAGTTTGCTTGATGATCTAAGAGGCCTTTTGGCTAAGTGTTGTTGTTTCAATTTCATATTCAATTGCTATTTGGCTTTGTCATTAAGAATACTTCCTTGAATCTAAAACACCTCACATTAACTTGAAATTTTGCTTTATTAATCTTTTTGTACCTGGCATGACTGATATAATACCTGCATCTGCATGTATAGTATTTTATTTATTAATTTTGTATTTCTAAACCATACCATTTGTTTTTCCCCTGCATCTGCATGTATAGTATTTTATTTATTAATTTTGTATTTCTAAACCATACCATTTGTTTTTTCCCCTGCATCTGCATGTATAGTATTTTATTTATTAATTTTGTATTTCTAAACCATACCATTTGTTTTTCCTCCACACTTCCTTTGTTGACCATTCCTCTTTAATTTCTGAAAATGTAATGAAAGTTCTTCAAAAATATAAGCTGGTGGATAAAATTTGTAAACACAGGTTTCTTCAGTTTGCTCCTTGGTACAAGTACTTATCTATTCCACTTCAGTCATCCAAGGGCAAACTTACCTTTTTAGAACAACATATGGATAAAATAAGTAAACTTATATTTCAGTCTGAACAGGCCCTGAGATAGAACTCGATAATTCTGATTGATAGTGTCTCAATAACCTAATGTCCTGTGCGACGAGTATTGCCTTAAATGTAAACAAAAAAACAAAACAAAAAATGCTTCTATATACGTATTGTATTGCTGATGGTGTAATACTGGTCTTTGCAAAGTATTTCATTAGAGGGGACATCTTGCACCTAGTTATCCATTTGCTACTTGGGTTTAGTTGAGTAATTGATGTGCTCTATGTCACTGCTAAACATTTGTTTAGTCTTGCATTACTATCCTTATTGTGTTTTTTTCCATATTGCACTATTCTACTTTTATCAATAAGAATGTATTGTTACACTCTGAATATTTTAATCTACTAGACAGCCTCGTGTTAATTTTGGGCTACCAATGAAAATGATAGTGCATCAAAGCAGTACTTGGATATAAAAAGTAATTAATGCAGAATATTATTTAAATAAATAAGCACAGCAGTGAAATATAATCAAGTCTTCTTACTTGCATTACTTGGTGTTTTGCAGTATTGTTTGTAGTTTATGTCTACAACTTACAATGTTGGCTAGAATTCAATGGATGTTTGCATTTCCATTACATTGATAGTATTCATTGTGCGTTCTCAGTGAGTTTTTACAATGTGCATGTATTAGTAAATTTAGGCAAGTTTGCATTCAATGTATTTAATCTTTTTTCATTCATTTATTTCCTGACTTCTGTCATGCAGTGGTTGAAACAGATAGAGGCAACAGAGGCAGCACTGACACAGAAAATGACAGATCTGGAAAACGAAAAGGTAGGAAATGTAAGAACAGAAGCAGTAATAACATGCAATTTTTCTCTCGGTGACTACAATGTGCAATTTTGAAATAATGTTTTTTCCTATGCACATTCCCAAATTATCCCATTATCACATAAATTGCTTAATACATGCATGATTTTCATTTATTGTGCTACATGTTTTTTGACTACATACCAGCATTTTGTAAAATATTTTTCCCCAGATAATCATTTTTTATTTCATGACTTGCCAAAAGAAACATATTGCTTTGATAAAGCACCCTCAGAGTGCATCAAGGCAAAACTACTGTAGAGCATTTTAAAATTACAATGTACCCTGACAAACGTTTTGGGAAGCTCAAAGTGATGCTGGTTTGGCTTCACTGTTCTCTGACATAAAAGGAATGAATCACTTTAATGGATATGTTCAGTCTTCTTAACATTCTGTGGCCATTTATACACTGGTGTGCTTAGATAAACGTAAAAAAGCTGCATAAAGTTAATGGTCCTGCCCGTGCACTGAGTCACATTATGAACCCTCTGACAAGCTGACAATTGTCCCTTCAAATCACCTATGTGCATATGAACATACACACACACACACACACACACACACACACACACACACACACACACACACACACACACACAAATACACACATACTATGCATGCATGCATGTCCATGTACAGACACACACATGCACGTGTGCATACATATGTGTGTGTGTGTGTGTGTGTGTGTGTGTGTGTGTGTGTGTGTGTGTGTGTGTGTGTGTGTGTGTGTGTCTGTGAATGCACATATGTGTGTCAAAGATATTAATGTCTAACTGAGGTACCTGGCCCCTCAGTGTCACTTTCTCCTGTGTATGATGCTTGTGGATAGCTAGATCATTAGTCCATTTGAGCTGTAATAAAGGAAAGGAATTTTATTATTATGTGTATCACTGCCTCTCATCTTTCTGTTATAACTGTGAATGCCCCCAAACACTCATGCAAAAATGTCACTAAAGATATTTAATACCTAGCTGTCAAATTTCGTAGTGTGGGACACTGGGTAGTGCCCAGTTTGCCAAAAAATAATACCCAAAATAATGAAAAAAATATAATACGTAATAATAAGTAGTTTCCTCACACACACACATGCACACACACACACACATATATATATATATATATATATATATATATACATATACATATATATATGTATGTGTGTATATATATATATATATATATATATATATATATAGATATATATATATATATATATATATATACATATATATATATGTAGATATATATATGTGTGTGTGTATATATATATATATATATATATATATATATATATATATATATATATATATATATATGTGTGTGTGTAAACTAACCATCTGCTTTGATTACAAATATTTCCTTGTTGGAAGAAGAAAAGCATCACTGGTAATTCTGCCTTTCAGGCAGAACTGTGCTGTTCCCCAGGTGGTTATTCTAGTTCACTCCATAACTTTGACACAGTTTATTTATAGAAAGCTGAGAAAGACACATTGGTAAACAATTCATGAAGGCACAAAATATGCACATAGAAGAGGATCCTTTATCTTGTTTTGGTTGTTGCCTATTAAAATTGTAAAAAAGGCAACATGAAAATCGGCTTCATGGTATAGAACAGCCAGCAATATGATGTAGAGGGATAAAGTCCTGACTAGGGAGCAGGTGACCAGAGATTAAATGGCAGTGTGGGTTCCATGGAGGAAAGACGTGGATGGTTACTGCCAGCTCATGCATCCTAGGAGAGGGAGGCAGCTCGGGCTCACAACCTGAGTGACATATAATGGGTGCACTAGGTGTTCCACCTATGGCGTAAGGGCCTAAGGGTCATACACAGACTGATGCATTCAGTGTGCGGAGGCAAGCTGTCACCAAATAACTGTGCGATTAAATGGTTCCAATCTTATCTGTCTGACAGGCAACAAGCAGTATTATGGCAGAATACACAATCCGCTTATCTACCCATCACACTAGGAGTCCCCCAAGGCTCCATACTAGGACCACTTCTCTCCTCAGTCTTTAGCAATGACCTACCCACAATCACTCCCAAGGCCACCTGCATCCAATTTGCGGATGACTCCACTTTAATCTGTGCAGCCTCTTCCTCAGCTTGCTGATGACTCTAACCTAGAATATTTTCAATGATGTTGAAATATAGTTCACAAACCGTCAGCTTATTTTAAACCCCAACAAGACTAAGCTGCTAATTTTTTCCCCCACCTGTAAGTCCTCTTCACCATTCTTTACCATAAGATCCAATAATGGCACACTTATATCCCCAGGTGTTCACACCAAACTCCTAGGGGTCACAGTCGACAATACCCTAAAATATGATACCCATGACAATCAAACCATCAAAACCGTCAACAAAAAACTGGGCTCCCTCTAAAGGATCAAACCTTTCCTCACTCCATTTGCAAGAACTTGCTCGCTCCTACTTACTGTCTACCCTTCTCTATGCCTCCCCCCTTTTCACTAACTTGAATAAAACCACTCTTAGCAAACTTGCAAGCTGTTACAACCATATTGCTAGATTTGCTACAGTTACAACCTTTAGGACCCACCACTGTATCAACTTAACTCAACTAGGTTGGCTTGAATGGACTAGCCTTCTCCAATACAACCAACTTATAATACCTCACAAAGTTCTAAATCACCCCGATAAGACACCAGCACTAAACAAAATCATTAATCCCTACAACAACCTGAGGTCACTGCGCTCTGCTGACAAACTGTTGGTTCAAACAACCAAAAGCATAAATGTGGCTGGTGACTCTCTATTTGCCAACTCTGTAGGCAAAACTTGGAACTCTCTACCTGCTGAACTTACTCTCCAACCCTCTCTAACCCAGTTCAAAAATAACCTCAAACTACACTTTCAAATACACTGGCAATGTTCCTGTTCAAAACTTGACTAACACCCACACCCTGGTATTGGATATCTTGCCTAATTAAATCTGTCATTTGACTCTAAAATGTATATGACTTTGCTTTGTGGCATATCTAGAGCTCGCTATGGGATAAAGTCCTTATCTGTGTGAAATTCTCAGTTGCCTGCCATGTTCTATAAATGTTTGTAACCTTACTGAAGACTGTAAACTATGTTAATTTGTAAATGTTACTAATGTAATGTAATCTACTAACTTGGAGCTTTTCTCCCGGGGCCTTCGCTGAAAATGGACATATATCCAGTCGGACCATCCCGGTAAACAAATGCAAAATAAATAAATAAATAAATGTTTGACATGACAAGCAGCACACAACATAGCCTGGGGAACTGCTGGAGGGGGGATACTTCACTAGAGGAGAATATGTCACCCCGCAGGACCAGCAAGCTGACCCACTGTCTGCCATCTGTGACTGCTGGGAAAGCAAATGTTCTGATAGGGTTACCCAGGCAAGAATGAATGAGCTGAATTGTAGCAGCTTTCTATTACTACAGTACAGTAGAATATAATTTTAGATGTAGTTCTGTTTTGGAAATTCATAGAATTAGAGATCAGTTACACAAGAATTATATGTCAGCAGATTCTACATTTATATTATTTTTTGTATCATGCTTGTTCTTAAACATAAGCAGAACAGTTTAAGAAGACATTACTGGTATTAAAATATGTCTTAACTTTTCTTGTAACTTGTAGTTCAAAAATCTAATACTTCTTTCATAATATATTTCACTATATGGCTAAGTTCTGCAAAGCAAAATAAATATAGTATTATGGATATAAAGTCCTCTGATTTTTACAGTTGTATTAACTATGAATGGATATACAAAAGCATTACATTTCCAGCTGTGTGTGTGTGTGTGTGTGTGTGTGTGTGTGTGTGTGTGTGTGTTTGTGTGTGTGCTTACTCTTTAGTATCAAGTTACTCAGTACTGGACACTTGCACACAGGGCCTGCCTAAGGTTAATTGGATCTATTTGGCCCAACAGGGCCCCGCTGCCTCAGGTGACCCCACACTAGGCTGTGATAGAGTCATTATGTCTTATGTGGCTCAGAGATTTGCTTGAGACACGTTACAGTAAAGTGCAAGGGATTTTCCTGCTGGCAGTTTTGCTCCCTAATAGATACAAGTCTTGTTAGTAGAGTGGACAGTATTTACTGTCATGCATTGCACTGGTGGCTGGTCCAGTATTATTAGAAGCTGCAGCTTCATGCTTCTTGCATGGCATACAGTGTTAGCTGCTCATCCTCAGACAGAGGTCAGTGGCTGTTACTGAACAGGGTTTTCAATCCAAAACTGGTTGGACTGACCATCTGGTTTTGTGTACTGCTCAAGTTACTGTCGCCGAAGATAATAAGACCAGGCTTAGTCTGAAGACTGATAGAGACATACTATTTTTTTTTCTCTTGATTGGCATAGGGTTTATGACTGGTTGATAATGAACACAATTACAAGAAATAATTGTGGAATAGTCAGTCACAGTCAGTATGAAAACAAATACTAGTAATCATAAAAAGAAGAAAAAAACAGATACTGTGATATGAGGTAACATCTGATCACTAAGACTTGTGACAGAATGTTACCAATTCAACAGGATTGCATAGAAATGCTTGCTACAATCCCAAATAGGAGGAAATAATCCATAGGACGTGAAACATGAGATTGTGTGTGTGTGTGTGTGTGTGTGTGTGTGTGTGTGTGTGTGTGTGTGTGTGTGTGTGTGTGTGTGTGTGTGTGTGTGTGTTTGCATGTGCTTGAGTGGTGAGATGCAGAGGTGGAAAGAAAAAATTATTCATTTAGCTGAAAGTGGGAAAAACAATAATAGGAACAGTTTTACTCATAAATGCACTTCGGGGTATCACACTTTCAGAGTCACACAAAAAGCAGGGAGCAAGCAGAAACTTAAGTAAGAAAATGGCTGAACTGGACTGGGGAGGAATTTTTGGAGGAAGTATTATAGAAAGCTGAACAAATTGTTTCGGCTTTGCATGTCCCCGTACATCCACCTACGTTTCCTTAAGCCATTCTGATTTCATCCTACCTGCCAAAGTGCGATTGTTAGTGACTGCTCTAAATTATCCAAGCACGTGATCCTTACTGTTGCATGCCTTATCTAGGATACAGCTGGAAATAACTACATTTATTAGTCCATTTACCCAGCTGACAAGTAATGAAATAAATAAAAATAAACTCTCAGAAATAGTTATGAGTGGTGTGGTGTGTGACCAGTACCATTTCTAAAGAGAAGCCCAAGATTATTATTATTATATTATTGTTATTATTATTATTATTATTATTATTATTATTATTATTATTATTATTATTATTATTATTCAGCATTCTGGAGAAGTTCAACAGTTTTCTGAGATTTTGTGAAAACACAGACTGTAACACAATATGAGAATTAACTGGGTTAAGTGCTCCAATTGTTCAGAATAAGTACAAGAGATGATTGGAAGCCTGCAAAGGAAGAAAGGGATAATATGACATGACACTACGTAAATGAGGTTAGACATTTTTCAAACAGATTTTCATCCAATTCTTCCCACAACCAGTACCCACAGCCACACTGACTCATCTAATTTAAAACTGCTGTAGGTGAGAGACTCTTCTCTAGACTGGGACATGCTAACTTGAACCACTTGCCTACAGACATGAAAAAGCTAGAAAGCATTAACAGCTTCAAAGTTGCATACATTTAATATACTTTTCTCACACTCTTAATGTGGCATCTTATAGTCAAATATTTCACATGCATATATGACTTCATATATCATATGTATGATTGCACTTATTTTATGCATATCTTAGCTTGCATTTTGTGTATATTTTTTCTCAGTGCACTCTGACTGAATCTTTTAATCTTAGTCTATTTGCATTTAATCTACTGAATGTTGCAATGTACTCATTTTGTATATAATATCGTTGACTGAAAGACCGTGAGGTGTTTTCTGCTCTTTGAGATTTAGTCATGGCTGAAAAGGGTCAATAGACCAGTCCATTTACATGGTGAACAAATAGTACTTACATAAAATAAAATAATATTGTTTACTAGAGAACCAGGGTGCACTCACTTGATAAAGCTCCATATAGACAAAGGGCCTCAGTGGCCCATCAACTAAGCCCCTTATAGCATGACCGAGTGAGTTAAGCAGACACAGAGAGGTGATGTTGGATCTGGGAGTAATCCAGGAATCCAGTATTTTATTTCCACTTTAACCTGCCTTATAACAAAATATAAACTAATAAATAAACATACAGTTGTATTTTCAATATGCAGTAGCAGCATATATTTCTGTTACCTAATCTGAAATAATTTTATGTCCAGGAAGCCTGCAACTGGAAGGAGGGTTGGGATGGTAAGTGTAATTCAGTTGAGGGGCCACCACCAAAATGGTCCAAATTGGGCCTCGGAATTGCTAAAGCCAGCCTTGCTTGCACATGGCCACTTTACCACCACAAAGTTTCAAAATAATAAAAAATAAAATAAAATCAGTTTGCACTTAAAAACTATTTTTTTTTCTTCCTGTGTTTTCACTGACTGTGCCAAACTGACAATCATAAGTACTTTGTTATATGTCTGAGAAATAAATTAAAAGAAATTTACATGCAACCAAAGCACAGTACAACTTCACGAAAAAATGTTACACGAAAAAAAAAAAAATGGAAAGACAAATGGGGAGGTGGCATAAAATCAGAACCGTAGCAAGCCAGTGTCACTCCATCTATCTTGACTGAAAATAAAATGTGCTGAAAGTTGGCGGTCATTACAAAAAAAAATTCTTCAGAGCCAAGGATCAAGGAAAATAAGGGAAAATAAGGTAACCACATAATAACTGTAGCAAGGAGCTGTTATGCAGATGCACAGTAGTTCTTTGCTACAGTTCCTAACAGACACTGACTGCTTGACTGTCTTTTTAAGCAACTGCCATTGTGGTCACAGCTACTGCTTAAATACTTACCAATATTTCTTTCAGACAACAATTGACATCTCTTCAAAAATGCTAACAGCTTGTGTCCAAGGAAGCTGCCTCCTTTGCTCTACCCTTCCTACACCATGAAAACATACTCTACATGTCAGAGATAATGAACAATATGAAAACTATAAGCTACAACTACATAACCTACATAAATAGCAGCCTAGTCTAACTGGCAGTATTTCACTTATAAGAATACCAAGCTATAGCAGTAAAATCACCAGTTATAAGCATTGTATGTTTAATACTTTTGTAGAGGACCACAGGGACTCCATTGATTGAACTAACAATTGTGTACTAATTAGGTGTTACTTAGTATGTCCCCCCCAAAGGAATAGACAACACAAGCACAAGTGAACACACAGGTGACTGTGTAGTGCATAGGTCATACTTATACTGCTGATAAGGCTGCAGGCACAGCACAGGAAACATATGTCAGGAGATACAGCCGTGCAACAAATACAAATGTAAACATAGTATGTATAGAGTGTAGTTGGGCCTCGTTGTTGCACCAAAACAGAGCTAGAAATGTCCACTGGCAAGGCCAACAACTAAGTATCACTGATGTGTATGCATGGTGCACATGGGCATAATCATTAAAAGTATCAAAAGAAAAACTACCATAATGAATTGCACCTACTATTGGGGTAGTCACAAGGATGGGCAACAGCAAGCCAGGTTATTGATGATGTTCACTATGACACAATAAGCTCACTCTCAATGATTAGTTGATATGGCAACCCTCTGACATCCACATCTACATATTGCTAGGCATGGGATATGGGGCCAAAAGCTTTGATATATTTGTATGCAAGTATTGTAGAGATCACAGTGCTCTGAATCTATATGCTCAAGTTTCTTTGGCAACATACTTCTGGGGCCATAAGTAGTTTTTCAGCAGCTTTTCTTTTACACATCTCAGTACTAAGTCTATGCTTTTTATGCACAATGAATGGTGCCAAGTATGATGCTTACATGAAGCCAGCTGTATGCCAATCCAAAGCCTAGCAGTGACTTTATCCTGGTAGGCATCTCCATGTGCATGCTAGAATGTTGTATGGGTTCACCTCCCAGTCAAAACTCATGAGTTTAAGGATGAGCCAGGTGCATAGGCAAAGTTAAAGACATCACCTTAGAGTTTTCAAAACTAATAGTTTATACAGATTAGCAGAATATGTGTTACATAATTCACTGAAAGTGCAGACATATCCTGTGTTTAAATCATTTTATTTTATTTTACATTATTTTATTTGTATTTGCTTACAAGGTTAGTGCACTGATTAGAACTGACCAATTGCATGTACTGCCTAGTTGACAATTAGGGTTACCACCTGTCCCACTTTGAGAGGGACAGTCCCTCTTTGGGCAGTTGTGTCCTGACAAAAAATTGTAAAAATGGCAAATGTCCTGAGACTTTAGGACAAAATTATTTCCTATATTTTATGTAATAGTTGCATAAAACAGTTATTTTGTATCTAAAATACCTAAATGTTATAAGAAACAGAATAAGCAACTAAAATGCTACAAGAATAAGCTTTTATTTAGGCAAAAAAGTTAAGTTCTAACCTTTGTACTGACCGTGGGTATGTGTCGGCCTGTAAAATCTGATGTTTGTACCAAAAATGTCCCACTTTGGCCATTTGAAAAGGTGGCAACCCTATTGACAATGCATTCAAAATTAGACAATAAAAGAAGTAACATATTTGTGATATATTCAGAAAATCAACTAAAAATACAGTTATAATAATAATCATAGTAATTAGAGTGAGACAGAGTCAACAAGCACTGTAGAAGACTTGTATTTACATTATCTACAGTATAAATGACGAGTTTAGGCTGGTAGGACATTAGATGGGTAGCATTCTAGAATGGGGTGGAAGTTAGGAGTGAGTTTATGGAATGGGTTGGGAGTGTGGCGTAATGGCTAGGGTGTTTGCCTTACACACACAAGGTGCAGTGTTTGAGGCTCACAAGGGATAATTGGCTAGGCTTAAAATGGCTCACAAGGGCAGTTAGCTGAGTACTAAACTATGAACCTATGTATCATTTTGGAAAGCAGGAGCACATGGCTGTTATTTGAATGTGAATCATACAATCCAGATTGGACTTGGAGCAATTGGGATTTCTTTGAGGTGTGGAGGGAGATACTGCCAGAGAATGAGAGGTATTATACTGTTATGGGAGGAATTATAGTGTTATAAGAGGAATTATACTGTAATGGGAGGAATTATAATGTTATGGGAAAAATTATAGAGTTATTTTTTTATTTTTTATTGATTTATTTTACATTTGTTGACCGGGTTTGTCTGACTGAGCTAAGTAGCCCTTTTGCAGCGGGCTCCAGGGGAGAAAAGCTCCACATGTTTTACAGATTATCATTTACAAAAATAAGTAAACAATTAACAACTGGTTTACATAAGATATTCAAAGCAACATATACATGAAAAACAAAGATTTACTACAGTAAATTAATCATTACGTCTGTTGGATTTAGAATCCTACATCATTCAAAAGGACTAACAATAGTTTTATCACCAGACGTAAAATCTTACATTATACAGATACGAATGTATGTAATGTGCTTAGGATAGAGAAGTTAATGTGAGACAAGGTCTTGAAAGTTAAAGAAAGTTACATAAATTGGGAGCAGATAGAGGTGTGCAGTTAGGGTTGATAAGCTGTTTAAGGGGGATGGGTACAGAGGCAGGTCCATTGGCTTAACAGGTATTCTTTAGTGGCTAGCTTGAACTGACTAAGTTGCTTGAGTGACCTGATCTCTAGTGGGAGTTTGTTCCAGGCCTTGGAAGGATTATAGCTATAGAGAATACATCCTTTATTAGTTTTAGGTTTGTGGATTTGTAGCAGATCTAGGTTAGAGATCTGGAGGGATCTAACAGGTGAATTGTGGGAGATGACAGAGTAGGACAGTAAGAAGGCTGATAAAGAATAGTGTGGATGATCTGGAGTTGAGGGAGAAGAAGCTGGTGAGGTAGTTCTAGCCAGTTAAGTTGTTTGAGTGAGAGACAGTGATGTGACTTGTAAGTTTGATGGGCTACAAATGTGGCTATCTTGTTGTAGGTAGATTCAAGTTTGGCAAGGAGTGCGGAGTTGAGGCAAGTAAGAATTTGAGAGACATATAATAGACTGGGTAGGAGGCAGGCATAAGAAAGAGTTACTTTAGCTTCACTGGTGAGAAACTTTTTGTTGTAGTAGAGGAGCCCTAGTTTCTGATAAGTTTTCTTGATACAGTTGTTAATGTGTAGATCAAATTTAAGTTGGTCGCCAATGATGACACCAAGGAGGTTTAGTGCTAGTTTCCACCTCAATGTGTGTGTTATTGAGGGACAGGATTGTGAAAGTGGATTTAATGTGGTTGTAGTTTTTAGGAAGAAAAAGCAGTAGCTTATTTTTTTGGGGTTAAGGATAAACTGGTTATCAGAGAGCCAGTTTTCTATTGAGTTAAAGGAAGTCTGTGTTGTAGAGATGAGTTTGGTGGGAGAATCAGCAACAGTGATGACAGTAGAGTCATCAGCGTATTGGACCAGTGATGACTGAGGACAGGAAGAATAAAGAAGATTAGTGAAGATGCTGAAAAGTAGTGGACCAAGGATGGAACCCTGAGGGGCACCCATTTTAACTGGAAGAGGAGGGGAGAGTGCAGATTGCCACTTCACTACTTAAAATCTGTCAGTGAGGTAGCTGGAAAACCATGCAACAGTAGCAGGGGAGAAGTTAAGGTAGGTTAGTTTGTGCAGAAGGGGAGGGTGAGAGACGGTGTTGAAAGCTTTAGATAGATCTAAGAATAGATTGGAGACAAGTTTCTTGCTATCTCTGGCAAGGGATATAGTATTAAGGAATGATAGTAGGGCAGTAGCAGTACTATGCTTTGGTCTAATGCCATGTTGATTAGGTGTGAGCAGATTTTCAGAGAGTAGGAAGTGCATAACTGTTAAATAAAAACAATGATAACAACACAGGAGGCTCAGATGCAAAAGTTTACTAGTGTACACCAGGAGGCAAAAAACGTACAAGTACAGAATTTTGTCTGACATGATGCAGGAAGTACACAATTTTATATAGGTTTAACACTCAAGCTGTGCCCACCTTACTGACATGGTTAGTCACAGGGCACCTACATCACTATGGTCTACAATATTCTATTCATAAGAAAAAGCTGATGTTATACATTTTAAAAGTTTTCCCATGGGAATAATACAGCCTTGCAAAGCACCTGGTCAGTTATAATGTCTTTCTGTAAATGTTACTCCTTCAAGGTTTCAGGCCTGCTCGAATACAATAGTTGGTTCAGTCTTGTAATATACTTCTTTGTTCTTCTTGCAACATTACTTTAGCAGCTGTGTCTTATCTTGGTAACATTCACAAGGCCAATTATCCCAGAGGAAGGAAGAAGATTTTCAATGCTTTATACATTTAATTTCCTGACCCAGCAGATAATCATTAGTGAAAAACACAAGCTTGCTGAGCTGGCTACTGCCAGGGTCAGAGTTCAAATACACTGCAGCTCCAAAGCTTCAAGAATTACATGTAAAATCATTCTTATTGCCATATTGTAAATAGAATAAAATACATTATATACTATTTGCTTTTAAACTAGCACTTTATACATGTTCAAATACATATTTTTCTAACATTTTCCTCCCTTTTAATACTTTTTCTATTCAGAAATATAAACAATGTTTTATCGTCCCCTAGCATTCTCCCTTAAGGACTTTCAACTAGGCAAGTCATTTAGTTTATACTTCGGAAAGAGTTTCGTCTGAAATTAATTGTTGCAATTCAATGTCTTGGTACAAAGTTTCAGTTACAGATATATCAATAAAATCTTTGATCAATCTTTTCATGCAGGGGATCCCACAACAGACACATGCTCCCAATAGGAGCAGACCCACACAAATAGCAATCAAGATGTTCATTAGGATGGAACCCCACCCACCAAACAGACCCTGGAAAAAGTTCGTCAGTGGGTTTGGGCCTGGTTCAGTCATGGCCGATACCTGCTGTATTACCTCTAGGTGGTCATTAATCTCATGTCGATTGTCTGGTATGAGCGCACAGCATTCTTCTTTGATAAGCGCGCACGTACCACCTCTCGCCGCTAGGGTGAAGTCAAGAGCCATTCGGTTTTGTAGCACAACAGTTCTCATTGCATTCAGTTCATCAGTCACTAGTTTGAGAGCAGAAAAAGTTGTGTTACTCATTACTTCGAGAAGTTTCGACAGCTTTCTCAACTCCCAGATCGATTTGACTGCTCCATATGCTGGAAGTATTCCAGCCCAGGATATAACACTGTCACTCAAATCCATATGAGTCAATTTTCCTTTACCTTTTACAGAATGATGGTCCTTCCAACCAGCTTCGATTTTTCCCACTGGGTTCACAGGTTTTCCGATTGGACCTTCAGGTTTCCGGGCTACATCTCTCACATTTCGTATCTTACCTAGAGGTAATTCTGCAGTATGCCTTATGGCCGGAACCAGATAACCCAAAAAACAACTGCCAGACCAATTCTCAGGTAGCCATTTGTATGCCTTTTCCCACAAACAAAATAACAGTTTTCTACTTTAGTACTGATGCGGGTTAATTCTGAATGAAACATTTTCTTATCTATAACAGACAATTGTTTATGTAAAACAGGATTTCTCTGCACATCACTTAATGTTGTTTTCATTAAGCTCAAATATGAATCATAATTTGTGTTACAAACAGTGCCTTTATCTTTAGCTTTAATATAGCATTTATAAGATATAGTTATGTTACAGTTACTCCAACCCACTTGGAGTGTATCATTCTTGTAAAAACATACAATTCCCTTCTGTGTAATAGGCAAATACAATGCAATTTTGTCCTGTGATCTTACAGAACCTGTATCAAAAAGTAAATTTTCCCAAGTCTCATTTATCCCCAAGGGGACAGCGGACATCAACAGTCCTCCATATGCTGTTGGTATAGCAGTTCAAAGTCAGCAATTTGAAATGTTCATAGTCTCTACATATACATGCTTCTTAGCTAGGTATGTGTTAAAGTTTGGATGCCAGTCTATAGACAGTTCATCACGTCTCTCCACTTTCACTTGTGTGGTTACATGTAGGAAAAACCACAACAAAAGGAAGGTCATCACAATCATAGTCAATAAATGCATAGTCAGCAAGATGATTAAGCAACATCTTTGGGGTTGATCTGTGTTTTTACTTGTTTTGCTCTTGGCCATCCTGCCTTTGTTGTGTATCAGTCACAAAATGTTTATCAAGTTGAAAATTCTTTACCGGTTTACAGTGCGTCAGATGGACCCAGGACGACCTCTCAGCAACTTTGACTGCAGTAGGCATCGCCAACAGTACTTGGTACGGTCCTTCCCACTTTGGACTCGCCCAATTCTTCCTCTTCGTGACCTTCAACCACACCCAGGACCCCGGAGTCAGCACTGCTTCCAACGGTCTGGTCTGTCTTTTATCTGAAAAAGAGTTCAACTGCAAAACAGTTTTATTTGTTAACAGTTTCCTCATATAGCTAGCTAATGAGCTGTCAGCCTCTAGTTCTGCAGGCATGAGAGCTTTCCATTGTAGCACATAATATGCCCTTCCAAATATCACTTCAAAGGGGGTCAAACCCTTTACATTTGGAACTGTTCTCATGCTCAGCAGTGCCAAAGGCAAACAGCAAATCCAATTCTTCTGTGTTTCATTTACTAACTTCCTCAACTTGCTTTTTAAAATTCCATTGTACCTTTCCACTAGTCCTGCAGACTGTGGGTGGTAAGCACAATGATTCTTCAAGGAGATCCCAAAGAATCTCCCAAGTTGGTGAATCGTCTGATTAACAAAATGTGTCCCATTGTCACTATAGATTATTTCCGGTATGCCAAATCTAGGAATTATTTATTTTATTAGGGCCTTTGCCACTGTTGCTGCATCCGGATTTTTAGTTGGAAAAGCTTCTACCCATTTGGAAAACATGTCTATAATTACTAAACAGTATTTTTTCCCTTCACATTTATTCAATTCTATGAAATCCATACAAATAGTGTGGAACGGATATGGTGGTATAGGAAAACTCCCTTGCTTGGGTTTGAATGCCCCTTGTGCATGATGTTTGTTACAGATATGACATGCTGCACAAAATTTTTGTGTATAGTTTGTGAATCCATATGTCTGGAATATTCGATTTACTAACTGTACCATCCCCCCTGTTGAGACATGGCACTGCCCATGGCTCAACAAAGCTGCATATCTAAATAAATTAGATGGCAATATTGTTTTTTTCTCTTTGGAGACATACAGTCCATCTTCGAGGATTGCACCTCGTTTCTCTCATTTCTGTTTCTCTGCTTTTGTAGTTAATGTCTGCATCATTTTTAACATTTCTAGATCTAAAATCTCAGAGGGCTGTAATTCCTCGGTTAAAAGTAAAGTTTCTGAGTCTGAGGCTGCTTGCTTTGCAGCTGCATCAGCTTTTGCATTTCCTTTTGAAATTGTATCCTGTTGTTTTGTATGAGCTAAACATTTACAAATAGCTACTTTAGTAGGTAACTGAATGGAATCTAACAAGTTCAAAATAAGTTGCGCATGATTAATCGGTTTACCATTAGATGTTATCATTCCCCTATTTTTCCATTGTTGTGCAAAAACATGCACTGTAGAAAAAAGCATACTGACTGTCAGTATATATGTTCACACATTTATCTTTCGCTAGAGTGCAAGCACGTGTTAAGGCTATCAGTTCTGCTGCTTGAACAGACAGGTTATGCTGTAAGGGTTGGGCTTCTAAAATCTCTGTATCTGTGACTACTGCATATCCTACTAGATTTTTCACTGTAGGACCCTTTTTGCATGAGCCATCCACATAAAATATCACCTCGGCATTATCCAAGGGCATATCAGTGAGGTCTTGTCTGGGCAAAGTTATTTGCTCAATTTCCTGCAGGCAACTGTGCGGTGTGCCATCCACAGGAGTTGGAAGTAACGTTGATGGATTTAATGTTGTACAACGTTCAATTACCATATGAGGTTGGCTCAGCAGTATGGTCATACATGAAAGATGTCTAGCAGGAAATAGATATGCTATTTTTTCTTGCAGTAAAATTATCGCGACTGCATGAGGCACTCTCAATGTGAGAGGGTGGAATAATACCACTGAGGCCGAAGCCTGTACTGCCATTGCAGCTGCGACTACTGCTTGCACACAGTGAGGCAACGATCGTGCCACTGGGTCTAACTGTGATGAATAGTAAGCTATGGGGCGTTGCTTATCCCCATGCTGTCGCGTCAAAACTGACGTCATGTATCCCTGTTTACAATCTACGGTCTGAAAAAATCTTTTGTGGTAATTTGGAAGTCCTAAAACTAATGATGAAGCTATCAATTGTTTTAGTCTGCAGAAAGCTGTTTCTGCTTCAGGTGTCCATTGTAATACATCTTGTGCTGCCATTGGTGTTTTATATATTAAATCAGCCAGTGGAGCAGATTCTAAAGCATAATTGGATATCCAGCTTCGACAAAAATTAGTCGTTCCCAAGAAGGACATCATTTCCTTCTTGGTTGCCGGTTTAGGTGCTTGTAAAATTGCTGTTTTTCTGTCTTCGTCTAATATTCTACCTTCATTGGATATTACATATCCTAGGTATCTAACCTGTTTTCTCCAAAGTTGTAACTTACTTTTGTTTACTTTGTGTCCCTGTGCTGCTAAAAATTTCAACAATGCTATCATATCCTCCCTGCATTGATGCTGGGTAGGGGCTGCTAGCAAGATGTCATCTATATAAAGTAGAATCTGACTACCTCCTGGTGGGGTAAACCCTGCCAGGTTGCTTGCCATTTCTTGTGCAAATATCGTTGGACTTTCACAATATCCCTGCGGCAGCCGAGTATAGGTATATCTTTTACCCTGAAATGTAAATGCAAACCAATACTGGCTATCAGGATGTATAGGTATTGAAAAGAAAGCATTGCTTATATCTACCACAGTAAAATATTTTTGTTGTGGCTTCAAATCATTCAACAAGGTGTGTGGGTCTGGCACCGTAGGTGCTCTGGGCATTATTGCATTGTTTACAGCTTGTAAATCCTGTACCATCCGCCATTCCCCGTTTGCTTTTTTAGCAGGAAATAGAGGGGTGTTACATGGTGACTCAAGAGATTCTACCAGTACTCCTTCCTTGAGTAATGCTGCTATTATAGGCTTGATTCCTTGCTCTGCATCTTTCCTCAAGGGGTATTGTCTTTTCTGTGGTCTAAATGCTGATTTTGGTGTAATAGTTACTGGTCCTGCTGTTTGAATAAGTCCTACATCTGATTTACCTGTTGACCAAAGAATATCTGGTATGTCACACAAGGCTTTTTCTTCTTCTTCTAATAAGAACGCTAATCAGCTGTCTTCACTAGTTTGTAAGTGTACAGCTGGATGTGTCTGTGTTAGCCAATTCAATTTCTGTTTTTGTATTCCCTGCTCTGATAATTCTAACTCAGTCTGTTTTTCCCATCTTGTTACTTTTTCTCCTAAGTCCGCCCATTTCAGATTCTTGTTCTTTGTCAAGCTGACATGTGGTAGTCAATTAGATTTATACAGTGTCATGAATTCCTGAGGTAATGAACAGCTTACCACACTGTTTCCCTCAGTATCCCAATACAAGGTTCGTAATACTAATCTGTTAGCAGGATTTTTGAATAATTCTTGCTCATATTCTTTGTCAGGTCCTGGCATGCTACAGTAGTATAGAGTACAATGTAACAAATGCTGTTGGTCAGTGTCAAGGGAGGGGGCCTTACTGATGGCTACATTCATCAGTTCCTCGGTTACTGCCCCTGGACCAGTCGTAACTAGGTCCTGGCTGTACCAGTAAAAAGTGTCACGCTCCGGTCGCACCACGAACGTATCCATTTGTCTTTGTGCCTCCATACCCTGCATAGTGGGAACTACCACTATGCCGAATATCTGCATAAGATCTCTTCCCAGTAAGTTTACTGGACATTTTGCAGAAACTACAATTTTACTTTTCTGAGTCATACCTGAAACAGGGTCAGTTATTGCTATATCATGGGAGAGTGGCTCCCTATATAGCTGTCCATTTGCTGCTTTCACTAATATATAATCAGGTGATTCAGAATATTCTGGTAACTTTGAGGGGTGTATCAAAGTTCGTGACGCTCCTGAGTCACACAAGAATTTTACTTCCCTTCCCTCCACCAGAAGTGTAACTTCCGGTTTTGTGTCTGCCAGATAGAGCTCCAAGCTCAGTAATGCCAAATCTAAAATTTCACCTTCTTCATCCTCTACATCTGCTTGCACTTCCTCTGGTCCTTCCACTACATTTACATTTGTCCTTTGTTTGTTTGCCTTTCCTGATGATTTCTGACTTTCATCACTATCATATAGTCAGTCCTCATCACCCTTGCTTTCTGTAGTCACCTTTTTATTTAGCCTGCAATCCCTTGCTAAATGTCCTTTCTTCCCGCACTTAAAGCACTCACCTTTCTTTTTTCTCTCTTCAAAATCTTCTGACCTTTTGTCAGATTGTCTATTTCCCTGGGCATTTTTCTTACCCTTTTTACCTGACTGTACTACAAAGACCTCAGCTCCATCTTCAGCTGTGAAGACTTGTGTCTTCTTTTTCTTTTTACTATTAAAGTGTCTTTCAGCATGTCTAGCATATTCAAGTAAGGCTTGTAGCCTACTTGTTCAATGATCTATCATATGCTTTGTAATAAAGCTACTGACAGGTGCAATGCAACCTTTCAAAAACGCATTTTTCAGTTGCTGTTCATACGAGGTATCATGTGTCTGATTTTCAGGAATAGCCATACCACTATGGTTATTGAAACATTCCAATAATCTACCATAGTACCCATCTACAGTTTCATTCTCTTGTTGTATGCATTGGTTAATGCAAGTCCAATCTGCTCTAGGTTTCCATTTTTCAGAAATTCGGTCTGTAAGACCTTTCACTCTGTTGTCTAGTTCTGCGTCACTATGTGGGAGTGGTTTAAGCTCTGCATTACGAGGATTCTAGGTGCCACAAATCATGTGCCAGTCTGGACCCACAATTTGTCTAACTACCTTTTCTACTTCTTCCCCATTTAAGTGGTAACTTAGTCTCATACCTTGTAAATCTTGTAAAAACTTTGTGTAATTAACTTTTGGATGAGGGATTCCCTCTGTAGCTTTCCGAATATCTTCCGGTGTCCATAGTCTGTACACTAGAAGAGTTGGGTCCTGCCCTTCCTGTCCTGCCTGAGGATTTGGTACCTCGATTAGTGGACAGATTTCTTCCTCATCTTCCTCTAGTGTGTTTCTCCCTATTTGATACAAGTCTGTGTCCCCAAGTGTTTTACGTGTCCGGGACCTAGTTTCAATAGGATCTCTAACAAATGGTTTTAGTGTTCTTGTGACTTCAGGACAACGTGGAGGTGGACCAGCTTGTCCTCCTGCTTCATATCCTGAAAAAGGCATTGGAGGGGGTGGGGGAGGAGGAGCCGTCGCTATTACTGTATTATTATCCTCTTTATCTAAAAATAACATCTTAGCATTCTTAGTTTTTTGTTCCCTTCGGTTTACTTCCTCAATCCACCTGTGTGCCTGAGGAATGCCTAATCGCTGTTGTTTTTTTGCCTGACCTTCTGCGTCAGATTTAAGCTGTTTTAAAAGTTTAACTAATGAAACCTTATTTAATTTACCGTCAAATCCATATTTATTAACCCATTTTGTATAATACCTTACATTATCAGCCCATTGTAATTGCATATATTTTGCGTCTTCAGTTAGGGGCGGATTTTGCGATGTTTTAGTGCACTGATTTCCCATTCTAAAAGAAAATGTTACATAACCCTTTTCACCACGTGGTATTTCAGTTCCTTACACAGTTTATCTAGAATAACTGCCTACCTTATTCTGTTTCCCTGATCCCTGACAAAATATACAGTAATTTCCTTTTGTCCCTGATCTGTATAACAAATCTTCTGACAATAGTATTTACTGCAACCTAGTCCCTGATCTAAAACAGAAAAAAGGCAAATATCTTCCTACCTGAGCCTCCTGAGTCGACCAGTTCGAGACCGCTCTTCGGCCGCAGATCAGAAAGTGGCCAGCCTCTCAGAACGACAATTCAGTCGGAGGTCTTTGTATTTCAAGAAGAACCGTTTCGGTAGCTTCTCCTGCGCAGTATTCGACCACCGGTACACTCTGATCTGTAGCTGTCTGAGGGCTTCCGTTTCTCGAAGGACCAAACTGTTAAATAAAAACAATGATAACAACACAGGAGGCTCAGATGCAAAAGTTTACTAGTGTACACCAGGAGGCAAAAAACGTACAAGTACAGAATTTTGTCTGACATGATGCAGGAAGTACACAATTTTATATAGGTTTAACACTCAAGCTGTGCCCACCTTACTGACGTGGTTAGTCACAGGGCACCTACATCACTATGGTCTACAATATTCTATTCATAAGAAAAAGCTGATGTTATACATTTTAAAAGTTTTCCCATGGGAATAATACAGCCTTGCAAAGCACCTGGTCAGTTATAATGTCTTTCTGTAAATGTTACTCCTTCAAGGTTTCAGGCCTGCTCGAATACAATAGTTGGTTCAGTCTTGTAATGTACTTCTTTGTTCTTCTTGCAACATTACTTTAGCAGCTGTGTCTTATCTTGGTAACATTCACAAGGCCAATTATCCCAGAGGAAGGAAGAAGATTTTCAATGCTTTATACATTTAATTTCCTGACCCAGCAGATAATCATTAGTGAAAAACACAAGCTTGCTGAGCTGGCTACTGCCAGGGTCAGAGTTCAAATACACTGCAGCTCCAAAGCTTCAAGCAATTACATGTAAAATCATTCTTATTGCCATATTGTAAATAGAATAAAATGCATTATATACTATTTGCTTTTAAAGTAGCACTTTATACATGTTCAAATACATATTTTTCTAACAATAACTTGTTTATGTATGCATTTTTGTAGAACTTTAGAGAGAGGAGAGAGAATGGCAATTGGTCTAAAATTGGTGATGTCTGAGGAGTTACCTTCTTTATGTATTGGTAGAGTGAAGAATTGTTTTCATATGGAAGGAACTTTGGACTCTGAAATGGAGTGGTTGATTAAGATACATACAGGGAGAGCAAGAGAGTCAGCAGCTAACTGAAGGAAAAGGGAAGGAATGTTGTCGGTAGAAGCTGAGAAAGGTTTACGTTTAGAGAGTAGGGATTTGATGTAGCTAGTGTGTACAGATTTGAGGGAAAAAGAATTTGATGAGCGTATAGTGGGATTTGATAGAAAGTGGTTTGAAATATTATTAAAAGTAGACGAGTTGGCCCTGGGGTTAAATAGTTTGGATATAGAGTCAATGAAATATGTGTTGAAGGTGGAGGCAGTATCTTTGGGAGTCTTATCAGGACAAGGATTGGTGGAGCAGGGACCACTAGGATATAGTATGTGGTTTAATGATTTCAAAAATTTTTTGGGTTAGATTTCAAGGCTGATGATGGATTATAGTAGAAGTTTCTTTCATCTTTATTAATACACTTTTTGGTCTTACTTCCAAGTTCTTTGTATTTTAGCAAGTCTGCAGGAAGCTTTGATGTGAAGTTGTTCAATCTCACCGTTCATTCATCACTGATGGGTTCGGAGCCGATCCTCGGCTCCGACACAGCTGACTAGCAAGCTCAAAGTTCTCCAGTAGCTCAAGACCCCACCCCTTATCCCATAATGCACTGCTGGAATTACCTCAGATCTAGTTTGCCGCGGCACGGATCTCTTGGTTTGCAGCTTGGCTCGAGACTTTATTGGGAGTTTTTCAACTTTCAGCAAGTTATATTTTTTCATTTTTATATATCCTTGTTCTATTCTTAGTAGCAGATATACTAGCTAGTAGATAGTAGTTTTTCTGTGTTTATACCCCTTCCCTCAGTATTATCTATCTTGCCCTCAGCCTTTTGGCCTTAGGATTAGTGATTAGTCAGTGATCCCTTTTGGGACTATTGTTTTGGATCTTTTATTACTGTTTGTAATTATTTAGTTAGTGCCCCTTTTGGGCTGTGTGTGTGTTTGTGTGAGCTACTTAGTTCAAAACAGCTCATAGTTAAACAGTGTGCTTGAGTTGTGTAATGTCTGAGGAGAAAGACAAACATCCAAAGTCTGGGTTTAAAAAATTCCCAGACTGCGGATAGAAAATGTCAGTCACAGATGCCCATGTGCAGTGTGTTTACTGCTTGGGTGAGGTACATCTGCAAGAGTCTTGCAGCATATGCCACTCCTTTTCCACAAGAGTGTTAGCTGAAAGGAAGAGGAAATTGATTGATAGGGGTATCATTAAACACCCCTTTTCTGAGGCATTGTCTGACCAGGATGGAGCCAGTAAATCATCTAAATCTTTTAAGTCTTCCACTGATTCTAGATCCAAAGAAGGAAAGAGGTCAGAGAGTGTGGTGACTTCAGTTCCACTGCCTTCGGAGCTGACAGTCTGCTCTTTTCGGAACTGGGACACAGCTTTGGAACCGGTTGCCGAAAAACCTCCATCCATATTGCTCCAGTCGGCTCCATCTGTCCACTCTTCCAGGTCTTCTGTTAGCCTATCTGATCTGGATATGGACGGGCTTGTTCAGAAACTCTTAAAGGCACCAGGCCTAGTTAAATTGCTGTCGGCTCAGACACAACCATCGGAGCCGAAGACCACTACCTTTGAATTGTCTGCTGTTCCTCCGAGCCATACCAGCGCCGGAGGAGGCCGACCTGATGATTGTGGATCCCTTGGAGCCAACACCTGCTCCAGTGTCGTCTGCTCCATCTGCTCGGACATTCTCGGCGCCGACCGGGGACTCTAAGAGCCGACACTCTCTGGTCGGGTCTGGGGAGGATAGCTGCACTGACTTGTTGGTGCCGACTCTCCCTCTCGGGGCCTTGGCTCGGGTGAGCTCAGCTCCTACCTCAGGCTCGGAGCACACGGCTTCGGTGCGGGAGGAGATCGTGGCTCCATCGGAGCCATCAACTCCTTCTCATCGGAGCTGAGGTGCATTCGATGCCATGAAGCGAGTGTTGTCTCCCAAGACTTCCTCATCTCAAGGTCTGGCCTCTTGTTCCCCTAAAGTGCCTGTGTCTGTTTCTGTTTCCTCAGGTCATCCCAAGCGTAGAGACCCACAGCCTCAGGTAGCCCCACAGGGTGCTCCTTGCTCTTCTGAGGCCTCTACAGAAGTTCCCCCTTAAGAGGTTCCCAGGAAGAGATTATGCAAGAGGAGACATTTGGACTCCCCCCAGGAGTCTGAGTCTATCACATTGGACACCGACCTGGATGAATCAGAAGGGTCCCCCAGATCCCTCTCTGAGGACATCTCCTTTGCAGAGATTCTTGAAATCCTTAGGCAGAGGGGTGATTGGCAGTCCAAGAGCCCTACTGAGGATGAGTCGGTTCTCCTGAAGGTGTTTGGGTCTCAACCTTCCACCTCTTGGGTATCTCCGCCCTACGATGAGCTTATTGATCTGGTCTCTCGTAGGGCATGGGAGTCTCCAGAATCTATGGAACCTGTTCCTAGGAGGCCTAATAAGTTTATTTCAGCCCCTGTGGATAAGTCTTTTTTGACCAAGGGAGTCCCTGTTGATGCCATGGTGGTGGCGGCAGCCACCAAAAAGGAATTGTCTGAGACTTCCTCATCTATCCATCCTCCTAACAGAGAATCTAGGATCATGGATAGATATGGGAAACGCATGTTCATTTCAGCAACTTTCTCACTCAGATCACTGAACTACTTAACACATTTTACCAGATTGCAGAGAGATCTCCTTAAGGAGTTGGGAGATACACTTCAGGGTGCTGTGGCTTCGAGTGTATCCGATAAGATTGCCACTCAGCTCTCTACCCTCAATTCGATAGTTAAAACGCAACAAGAAGTGGTAAAGGTACGAGAGGAATTAGCTACGTTAAGAGGGGACCTCACTAGGCTTATTGACTTGCTTAGTCAATCTGATCCAGCAGAGGGAGTCCTCGCACTACAAAAACAACAAGACAGGCCTTCGTCGACTTTTTCAACGTCATCTCCACGCTCACAGAACCAGAGTCATGGTGGAAGTAAAGCGAAAGCCGTGGAAACTGTATGAGATAATGCCTTTCAAGGAACTGTTCTTTCCCCACATCGTCAAGGAGAAATCCAGCGATCTTGTGTAAGGCAAAAGGAACGTTTGTTGCAGCAAACTAACCAAAAAGAAAAAGGTACTGTTTCACTAGCTCACGCTAGTTCTAAAGGGGCTAACACTACTTCTCAAGTTTTGGGCAATTTGCCTAATATACCTTCGGGCAATGTTGACATTCTTAGTTTTCAGGATGTTTTAGACAGTAATTTTGATTTTAATTTCTTATCTTCAGCACATTATCAAGAAAGTAGTGCAAATGAGCACAATAAAAACGGAACTGCTTCTCCTACTTTAAGGGACATGATTTTTTCTTTTGAAAAAAGTTATACAAATACAAATGTTTGCAATTAGATAACCGTTATTTGCATTGTTGTGTTAACCATAAAATAGTCCCATTTGGACTTAGAATGTTTAAGTACCCTTTTGGCATTACTTACACTGATGTAGTCTTGAAAGATTTTCATGATTTTTTTAATGAATGTGGGTTAGGGTTGATAAAAAAGTTGATTAAACATAATGAGATAATGTTGAACAGTTTACTAACAGACTTAAACAAGTTAAATTCAGATATTTGTAGAGATTTGTTATTTGATGAATACAAATATCTTTATAACAGGGTCTTGGATAGAACTGTTATTAGGATTAATAAAGTGTTTATTAGGAAACAAAGCAAGTTTTCTAAGGACAGAGAACAATATAGAAAGGATAAAATGTAACCAGGGCCTTTTTACAACAACTTTAAGGATAAGAATAAAATACAGACTCGGTACAAACATTATGATACCTTTGAACCCACTGCTTCACCTATGATAAACCCCCTAGTTAGAAATGTACACAGTACGGGTAATGGTAATGTCAACGGAGGTATGGACGAACTTGATTCCTTTTCAGAAAATAATGACATTTTTTTAGGCCCCAGAAGATCAGAATGACTAGCAAGCAAGGCCAGCCTTCCAACCGACCTAGAACCCCCAGTACATTTGGATGGGAACAATTATGGTTGGAAGGACGTGAGAAGGAAGGGCAGATAAACCTTATTACATCTGATGTTAATAACATTATTTTTGAATACAAGGGTTTGAAGATTTTTAACTACACACCAATTGTTTTGGGTATTGAACATTTCAATTTACTTTCCAAAGGCTTTAAATTTGTTAAATCTCAGTTAGGGGATTTAGCACATATACTGATAGAACTTAAGACATACCTTAGGAAATTAAATCTCAAACTATTGCATAAAAAATCAGGTAGTGAAGGTTCCACATTTAATAGAGAGCTAGCTAGGAGTAGTACATATAACCCCCCACTTCATCCAGCTATATTGACCTTTGAAAATATTGTTACGAATGAGATTTACGAAGCCTACCATAAGAATAGAAAGGATGGATTTTATCGTAATGTAAGTAGAGATGAAGAAAAATTATTACTAGATTTCAAAAAACAGAATGATATTAGAATTATGAAGCCTGATAAGGGAGGGGGAGTTGTTTTATTCAATCGAGAAGAATATAACAACCTCCTTACCAACATATTGTTAGATACCAACACATATGCTTTGGTATCTTACAATGAGATACAAATAGCCTATGGTAGGATTGATTCCCTCTTGTACGAATATTTGTTAGAAAATAGAGTAGACAAGACCATTTACAATTTTTTAAACCAACCTAACCCTACTATTTCACAGTTTTTTGGTGTACCTAAAGTCCACAAATCTATTGTTGAACCACTTTTCAGACCTATTGTTTCTGCAAAACATTCAAAAACACATCCCTTGGCAGTCTATATCGATAGAACTATCAAGAGTATTGTCGCAAAGACAAACCACATACTTAAAGATTTTTGGGATTTTTTAGGTAAAATTAATAATGACATGTGGTCTGAAAATTGCATCTTTTTAACCATAGATGTAAAGGATTTGTTTACCTGTATCCCTAGATTGGTAGGTTTTGAGTTTTTTGAAGATAGTATATATAAACATCTGGAAGCATCTTTAGATCAGAAACAATTGATTTTGGAACTGATGGAAGTTGTTTTAGATAACAATTATATAGGCTTCCAGGGGGAATACTTCCAACAGGTGAGTGGAGTGGCTATGGGGGCAGCCTGTGCCCCCATTTATGCCAATCTTGTGATGTTGGAATGGGAAGAGAGACATATATTCAATAGTATATATTTTAAATTTATGAAGTGTTATTATAGGTTTTTGGACGACATTTTTGTTTTATGGGTAGGTACACATGAACATTTGGAGGAATTCATGGTTTATATTAAGAAAACAACTAATTTTTTGTCATTTACACATACTGTTGGAGAAAATAGTATTAATTTTCTTGACCTTACAGTTAGTAAAGTAGTGGTAGGTTTTAAGTCTAGGATCTTTCATAAGGAGACATGGTGTAATGGTTATTTACACTTTGATAGTCATCACCCCTTTCATCAAAAAAGGAGCCTTATTAAAGGGCAGGCTGTAAGGGTAGCACGGATGACTTCTGACTTCGAAGACCTTTAAGAAGAATTTGTTTTCTTAGGTGAAAAATTTATTGAGAGGGGGTATCCGAAAGTTTTGGTTGGTGGTATTTTAGAAGAAGTGTATAATGGGTGGGGGACAAAATTCAAGTCTTTATTGGGTAAACCTTTCAAGAAAACAGAGGAATCTGATAAGGAAAAAATAAATTATCAAGGGACTTGTATAACTGAATTTAATGTTTTTTCTGAAGAATTCACCAAAATTTTGGAAACCAATTGGTCAATACTTAAGACCAATAAGGAGGTACATGAAGCAGTAGGCAATAGACCCCATTTTACTTATAAGATAGGTATTAACTTCAAAAGAATTTTTGAAAGGGACAATAATTATGGAAATATTAAAAACGCTACTAATTCTTGTGGTAGATGTGGACAATGTACCCATATTTATAAAAATGAAACTATAAAATTAAATAATGGTTTGGGTAGTATAGTTCATTTCTGTAAGGGTAATTGTTACACAAAGATGTTAGTATATTTAGCTATTTGCACACAATGTTTGTCTTTTTATGTGGGGAAAACTGAAAGGGCACTAAAGGATAGGATTTATGAACACATGAACGATATTAGAGTTAAAAAAGACACTAGTGCCCTTTATAAACATTCTACTGTTTGTAGTTCTTTTAAAGGTTTCCAATTTGGTATTATTGACCTGGTGAAAAATGACAATAAAGGGGGTGATTTGAAGAATCTTTTATTATATAGGGAAGTGAGTTGGCAGTTGAGGCTGAAGGCTAATATTTTCCCTGGCTTGAATGAATATATTAGCATCAAAGCCATTTTGGTTGAAAGAGCAGGGAAAGTATAAATTAATTTCATTTTAATTTTAATACTTTAACAAAATGTATTATTTCCATTGTTATTTTTAGCTTTGGTCAACATTTATTTAAAATAATACAATCAAATAAATATATATGTAATTAGTTGTTTGTTATAAGCAATTTTTGTAAAGTCTAATATTTTATTGTCTATGTACATAAAAAATTGTTAAAATACATACAGAAGTTCTTTAAGATGATCAATATTGTTCACTACATTTTTTATTGTGAAAGTTCAAATTAATTAATTAAATAATTTTTCAATTTAATTGTTTGATTGAGACAATTAAGGGTCCTATAAATATATGAGTGGTGCCATTTCTCATTTGTCTGATGAAGTCTATATGGGTAGACGAAAGCGCTTACCTTTTATTGTTGGAATAAAGAATTTTTATATCATCCTTGGTGACTTGGAACTACTACTTTTTGGTTTTACAGTTTAATCAGGTTATTTGCTGTGTTCAGTCTTGTATCCGATAAGATTGCCACTCAGCTCTCTACCCTCAATTCGATAGTCAACTCGTCCATGCATTTCGTATCATATGCAGCTGATGGTTCATGTAGAGCCGCAGGTACAGGAATCGCTCTCTGTAGGCATGCCTGGTTGCAACTCTGTCCCTTCTCGGAACCCTTCAAGTCTTCTTTTACTAATACCCCATTTGACAGCTCATCTTTGTTTGGGCCCAAGGTGAAGGAGACTTTGACCAGGTGTGAGCAAGAAGGAAATACTCTGTCTGCCGTCGGAGTCTATTTTTCCACCCCCACTCGACCCTTTCCCAAAGGTCAGAGGGGAGGAAAGATGTGGTTCCGGAAAGCCCAAGGAGCCTTTCAAGACACACGTGGAGAGCCCCCCTCCAGAGGCAGAGGAGGGGGTTTCAATGGAAAACGCCGCCCGCGCGGCAGAGGGGGTCCACAACACCAGGGTGATGGAGATCATTTCTCTGGTCAATCCTACCAGCGCTCCTGAAGGGAGGCCCGGTTGTCTTACTCTGGAGGCAGTTGGGGGTCGCTTATCATTGTACCCCAAAGCCTGGCTAAATATAACAAATGACAGTTGGGTACAAAGTATAATTTCCAGAGGATATTTCATACTGTTCTCCACCCAGCCTCTTCCCGTCAAAAAAATCCCGGATGTTCCACCCAGTCATATGGGACAAGCAGCAATAGAGGTACGCTGACTGCTAGAAAAAAGAGTCATCCAGCCAGTCCCAGCAGACCAGATAGGATTTGGAACTTACTCAAGGTTCTTTTTGGTTCCAAAGAAAACAGGGGACTGGAGACCCATTTTGGATCTCAGCAGACTCAATCAATTTGTGAGAAAAGAGAAGTTACGAATGGCCACGCTACAGCCCATACTCCCATTCTTGGGGAAGGACAATTGGATGTGCTCGACCGAGCTCAAGGATGTGTACTACCACATAAAGATGGCCAGACCATCCAGAGATCACCTGCATTTCCGGCTGGGAGCCAATCATTATCAATTCCGAGCTCTGCCCTTTGGTCTCACTACAGCCCCCAGAGTGTTCACCAAGTGCATGGCAGTAGTCATGGCTCACCTGAGGCGTCTAGGATTCCAGGTGTTTCTGTATCTAAACGATTGGCTCCTTACCTCCACCACCAGGCATCAACTTCTTCAAGTGAGAAAGGCTACTCTGACACTAGGCATTACAGTTAACTTTGAAAAGTCTGCCTTGTTGCCATTGCAGCATATCATTTTTATAGGGACAAAACTAGACACGTCAACCACCACTCTCTGCCTTCCAACAGAAAGAATCTTTATTCTTCGCCAACACATCATGTCCCTAAAATCAAAGAACAGAGCACCAGCAGCAGAGGTATTGAAAGTTCTAGGATTGATGGCGGCAGCTATTCTAGCAATCCCATTAGCAAGGATGCATATGAGAATCCTTCAATAGCTTCTATTCACACAATGGTCTTACCAAGAACTTCCAATGAGTCACATGATCCTGATAGCAAATTCCTGCAAGAAGTTTCTTCAGTGGTGGTTGACGTCTCTTCATGTCACAATTGGATGTCCTTTCATGACCCCCCAGTTGCCACTGTGACCACGGACGCTTCCCTGATAGGGTGGGGCGGGGGCTTTTTCAGGGAAAGACTGCCCAAGGCACACGGACAGATCGAGAATCACATCTGCATATCAATGTCCTGGAGATGAGAGCAGTACTTCTAGCATTGCAATACTTTCAGGACTCTCTCCCTCTATGGACAATTGCAATACAGACAGACAACATGTCAGTGGTCTGGTATCTGAACAAACAAGGCAGAACCAAGTCTTATCCCCTTTGCCGAGAAGCCCTCAGAGTATGGCAGTGGGCATTGTCATCCCAGAGCTTTCTGTTGGCAATGCACATCCCGGGCAAATCCAATGTCATAGCGGACAGACTGAGCAGAGCAATCTTATTGCCCCATGAATGGTCCCTCAAACAAGAGATTGCGGACAGGATCTTCTGCAAATGGGGCCAGCCTTCCTGCGACCTGTTTGCCAGTCACATCAACAACAAATGCAGAAGCTATTTTGCCCTGATTCTTATGCCAGGTCGAGGGATGCTCTTGTCCACGATTGGCCCCGGCTCTCCTCTATGCATTTCCACCAATTCCCCTGATATCAAAATTCTTACGGAAAGCAAAGTCACTGGGACGGACAATCATCCTTATAGCCCCTCATTAGCCTCGGCAGATTTGGTTCCTGTTTCTTTATCATCATATTCTTGAAGATCCATGGATCCTGGACCCAGTTCCAGACTTGTTGACACATCCGTCAGGGGATCTTTACCCATCATTGCAGATACTGAAGCTAATCGCTTAGCTGCTCCAATTCCCCACATAGCCAGCCTCTATAATCTTTCCCATGACACTAGTCAGATTTTGTTGGCTTCCCATAAACCTTCCACCAGAAAATTGTATGGTAGTAAGTGGAAGAGATTTTCCATTTGGGCTTCTTCCCACAACATTGACCCTTACCAAGCACCATTGTCTTCTATCTTACAATTCTTGACAGAAATCTTCAACAAAGGAGCAGTGGTGGCTATGGTGCAAGTGCAATTAGCTGCTATATCTAATTTCCATCTAGGAATCGGTGGTTTGAATATTATGGCTCACAAATTGTCTAAGGTTTTTCTAAAAGGTTCCTTTCACATAAGGCCTCCAGTGAAGACACCTTATTCCCCCTGGAATTTGAATTTTATGTTATCTCGTATCATTCTTCCTCCTTTTGAGCCCGCATCATCTTGTGAACTAAAATTCTTGTCATGGAAAACTATCTTCTTAGTAGCCATCACTTCAGCCCGTAGAGTGTCAGAGCTCCAAGCCCTTTTCATCAAGCCCCATTACATGGTATTCCATACTGACAGAGTATCTCTCAGGACTAATCCATCCTTTCTGCCCAAAGTATGTTCTGAGGTTAACATTAATCAAGTCATTGAGTTGCCCGTTTTCTCTGAGGTTAACATTAATCAAGTCATTGAGTTGCCCGTTTTCTTCCCTAATCATACCAACAAATTGGAATATATGTTGCATAAACTCGATGTTCATAGACAACTTAGATTTTATTTGGACAGAACCAAAGACATTAGGAAATCAGATGAGCTCTTTGTGTCCTTTTCTGAGACCAGGAAAGGTAAACCAGTTGCTAAAACAACCCTGTCTAAGTGGCTGTCGGATTGCATCACCTATACATATGCTTGTCATAATATGCCATTGCCTAGTAAGGTAAAGGCTCATTCAACCAGAGCAGTTTCTACCTCGTCAGCCTTTCAAGCCAAATTGCCTTTGGATAACATCTGTGCAGCAGCCACATGGTCAAAACCTCACACTTTTATAACTCATTACAAGTGGATAAGGCCTCCAGGGATAGGGCTTCATTTGGTTCTACGGTTCTGAAAAGTGTACTTCCGTGAGCCACCCAAGATCAGAGTGCTAGGGACGCTACCCATCAGTGATGAATGAACGGCGAAATTGAACAACTTCACATAAAGAAGTTATGTACTCACCATAACATTCCATGTGAGTTGTTCCATCTCGCCTTTATTCTCACGTCCTTCCCTTCTTCCCCCTCCTGGCTGACAGTTGACCTGGTGGCTGTCTTCATCCTGGTTTTTCAATGTGTATTCATTCCTAGGCAGAATAATTATTGTACTATTATATGCTACGCAGCAAACAAGATCTGAGGTAATTCCAGCAGTGCATTATGGGATAAGGGGTGGGGTCTCGAGCTACTGGAGAACTTTGAGCTTGCTAGTCAGCCGTGTCAGAGCCAGGGATCGGCTCCGAACCCATCAGTGATGAATGAAGGCGAGATAGAACAACTCACATGGAACGTTATGGTGAGTACATAACTTCTTTTTTTGGTTCATGTTTTCTATGCTCTGTGTCTATTTTTCATTAGGATGTGGGTGGAATTTGATAGCCATGGAGATGTATTAGATTTAATATGGGCTGTGCGAAGTGGGGCAAGTGAGTCAAGAATGCTGAGATGGTGGAGTTGAAAGACAGGACAGCATTGTCAAGGGGGAGTTGGGTAAGGAAATTCCAGTTAACTTTAGAGAGAAGAGACTTAAAGGTGTCTGGGTGGAAGTTAGTAAGCTTGCGGCATGTGATAAATCTCTGCTGTTTAGTAAAGTGAGGGATATATCCAAGTACTTTTATTGGGGAGTGGTCACTTAGTGTGTTGGGAAGGGTTTCAGGATTGTGATATTTAGAGGGATGAGAGACTAGAATCCAGTCAATAATGCTGTGTGTATGAGAGTTGTTGGTATGGGTGGCATCAATGATAAGTTGAGTAAAACCGTACAAGTTAATGTGAAAGGAAGAATTTGGGGTAAAGAGAGTTAACGAAGTAATACTTGACATCACCAAGAATAATGGTTTCATTAGGAATATGATGAGAGAAGTATGAGAGTATGTTTTCCAGCAGGGGTAAGGTATTAGGTTCATAGATTAGTACTAAGCTAACTGCCCTTGCAAGCCATTTTAAGCCTAGCAATTATTCCTTGTGAGACTCAAACCCTGCACCTTGTGTTTGTAAGACAAACACCTTAACCATTAGGTCACCCTCAGGTCACCCTCCCAACCCTTTATTATGGGAGGAATTATAGTGTTATGGGAGGAATTATAATGCTATAGAAGGAATTATACTGTTATGGGACATATATTGTTATGGAATGAATTATACTGTTAGGGGAAGAATTCTAGTATTATGGGAGGAATTATACTATTATGGGAGGTATTATAGTGTTATGGAAGAAATTGTATATACTGTTATAGGAGGAATTATAGTGTTATGGGAGGTATACTGTTATGGGAGGAATTATACTGTTTTGGGAGGGATTATACTGTTATGGGTGTTATTATAGAGTTATAGGAGGAATTACAGTGATATTGGCTTTGCATGTCTTCTTACCTACAAAATACAATAGTGGAAGGAAACACTAGCATCCTTGTTATACTTTGAACAGAAAATCAGGTATAGCAGATTCAGAAGCTTTAATATAATCCAGACTTCAATGTAATAGCAATGGGAACAGTTTTACAGTGCAAAGGGAATCAAACTGTGATGTGTACCTTCAAACTTAATGTGGATTACAACAAAGCCATGCTGTCAGAAAACCATCTACCATCTAGTGTTCTTTCAATAATAATCAAGATTTTGAGCACTTAGAACTTTATAATTTCAGCTCTACCATATTTATATGTAATAATACAATAGTTTACCAAAAGAAGTCCTCAGCAAGGTTATTTTTATACTAGGAAGAACAGGGTGGACTACCAGGCCTTCAGCGAAACTGGAGAGGATTCTTCCTCTTTCCAAAGAAAGGGCCCACTCCTAACAGATAAAAGTATTTTTGGTGAGTAGTGGGATACTTTTTTGCTTCTAGAATACCTACATTGATTGGTAACAAGTAAGTCTAAAGATTTCAATGAATGTCTGTCATTTCTCTCAACAGATGGCTATATTGTTTCTTCAAATGCAGCTTCCACAGATATGTCAGCTGTCTCTGCTAACAAGTATGTGGTAATCTCTGCATTACTCCATGAATCCTCTCTCCATGATTAGGTTTGTAGACTGGTACAGTCTCTGTGAATGTAGCTCTCACTTGATCTATATGCCTTCTCATATATGAACCATTGCCCATGACCATTATATAAGGCCAGGTCTCAAACAACTCTTACTTAGTCCTGGGATTGATTAAAGACAGCAACTGTAGCTGTATTCATAAACTTCACCTCCATTTAGGAAAGTACTCAACTGGATTCTGGACGTATTTGTTTTCCAGATTTTTGCTTTCAGATCTAGTGGATGGAACTTAAATGAAGATCTTTCCCTTCATTATTTATTTATTTATTTGCAGAAGACAAACCTGACAACACCTGATGAGTAATGGTGTAGTTAAAGAACAAATTTGCCATTTTTTCTACAGACTCACCTTTCAGTTTTCTTAGTCTTAATCTGTGCAATCCCTTCTGCTAGTTATAAGATGAAATACAAAATAGAATGGACAATGTGCTGTGAATTTAATTTCCCTATAGAGAATATGCAGATGTAGCACTAGTAGAACAGGGTTCGATATAAAAAATGGTAATTTTTTGGAATATCCCATTGGCTAAAACATTGTTACAGGTTTTCAGTTCTGTCTAATATTCAAGAAATGCCCATTCATTAACTTTCAGAGCTGAAAACACTTCCAATGAATGGGTCAGCAAGTCCATATACAGTTTAGATCACACATTTTCTCTCCATTCCATGAGAGTAAAGGTGCATTAGGTGGTGATTTACATTTCCCATACATCTTTATTTCTTTTTCCATACCCTAATATGAGAATAAGTTTTATAATGTAGACTGATGTTGTGGAGGAACTGTGACTCTACATTCTCACAATATACATCTACCTCTCACATTTACAACTGGTTTTCAAAGCAGTATAGTATAAACCTCCTAACAGTTACTACAAGCCAGCCTTTCCAAACCTTGTCATGAACATGTGGAAATGGCAGTAATATAACAATTGTCCAGTCCATAACTGTTTATTGTCCACAAATTCTAACCTGTGCATAATATAACAGTATTTAATTAATGACATGCCCCTAACTTTTGATGCACTTTGTAAATGCATCATAGACAATGGTCATTAAATACAATAACAGCTGACCAAGTTTTTCTGTCATTATCAGCTTGTTATAGAGTAATGTGGCATGTTTTATCCTTCTTTGGATGCCTTTGCATGCTGGAGTCCTTACACAAATTAATGCACTACACTCAAGAGCGCAGCTCCTTTCTTCTTGCAGAACACATCATTCAAGAGAGAAGCATGATGGCACAATACCAGAAGTACTGTACCTTGTTGTACAGCTGTTTCTTTATTAAAAACAAACTTTCTGTACATTTAACTGCTTTCAGTGCCTTCAGCAACTGCAATACATTTCCTTCTCTGCCAGAATCACAGGCATAAAAAAACTCTCTGTCCTTGATCTTTAACATTAATTCTAGGGCCCCATATAAAGTTTTTTTGGGGTTTGCCTAGAAAACACCCAAAGCATTAATAAAAAGCAAATGTACCACAGTTTTGACACAATGATATGTATTTGTCAGAAACCATTGGCAGGAGCAAATTAAAAAAGCATTAGTTTATAAGGTGGGGAGTGTGTGGGAGTAGAACAGACTTCCTGAGTTTTTAGTGCCATTTGACTTAGGAGCTTCCTATAGGGGAATGGTATAATTTCTACAAAAAATCAGTAGGGAGAACCAAAGGTTATCATCTATCCAGGGAAAGTTACAAACATTTTGAAGGCTAGATGCCACACAAAGATATTTTTGACAGTGTAACTAGTTTGCTTTCATCGTCTCAGATAGATCTGTGCCAAAAATTTTGTTTCTTTATCTGGTAAAATATATTTTAAATTTGTTGATGTAGGCTTCCAGTACATTATATGATAAATGTGAGGATGCAATCTGAATGTAAGTATGCAATCTGCAGTAAGTTCTAGAACGATTATTAAATGAAATAATTTAAATGCACATTAAAACTCCTTACTGCATCTGTACCCAATATTATCAAAACCTCTGATGGAAGTTAAAGGAAAATGAATTGTACAAAAATACTGGGTAAAACTGACTGTTGATCCCCTGTCACACGAGTTCTCCACTAGATTCCCCACCACCATCTTCTTTGTATTCATCTGAAGCTGTTGATCTGAAATAAATCTTCTGGAGACAGTTATATTGCTAGTTTATTAATGAACAGGATACAGAATTATTTTGAGAATCGCAAAAAAGGCAAGTTTAATAAAACAGTAGGCTACGGCTACTTTTATACATAAATATGTACAAGAAACAGCAGCTCATAATTCCTCAAATTTTGTGATCCTTTCCAAATAACCTCCAATACATTTCATACTTCTTATCTTTGTCTTTTAACACAAGTAATAAGTATGCTTCGATTCTGATGTATAAACCCTTATTTCTTTTCTGCCCAGAAAAGTTTAGTTCCCAGTGTCGTGACAGTTACTTCTTAAAATTCCATGTCTAGTAATTTCCCTTTCCCTGTCTAATGACAGTTAACTTTTTAATTAGTTGTCTGTTACATCATCCAATAAACTTTCCTTTCCTGTTTAGATGACAGCTAGTAGTGTTCCACTCTTCTGGAAACTACCTTGTTTCTTGCTGCATACTTTCCAAGCAGAGCTATGTAGTCTCTTGACTAACATTGCCTTCACTGCCTGTTAATAGGATAAGCAAGCAAAAATAACTGCTTTTCTTTAACTTTATGTGTCTAACAATACTATATTCAATAGCATATTATCATAATATCATAAAACAGGGTTCTAGAACCATATGTCTAGCAGTCATGTGTCTCTAACAATGGTTCTGTCCTAACAACATTTCTATTCACATACCTCTGACAATGCCTTTTTTCACCATGAAGCCTGACAAACAAAGCATGGTTATCTTAGGAACATATCATAGGAGGTTACCAGACTAATGGCCCTGGGGCCCTTACAAGCCTAGCCAAGAGTTTATCCCCAAAACAAAATGTCAGTCAGCACCTGTTGCCTCCTGTCAATGAGGTGCACAGGTGGAACCCCTGGGACACATTTGTGGTTTCCCATCCACTTATCAGGGTTGCAGTTGAAGAGGGTCAGCGAGGTACTCTGTTTGACATGTATGGGAAGTCTATTCCAGAGACAGGGCAGCCTTTGGGAGACAAAACTGTCACTCCAGCAGGTTTTGTTGATGTTGCATATTAGATTTAGACCTTTTGAGCGGCTAATGCATGAGGAGTTAGACTTACAGATATGGAGCATCTCTAGTAGGGCAGGGTCTAATATTGCCTTGTAAGCACGATACAGATCACCTCTGAATAAGAAACACTGGTTTAAGTTTACTATCCTGGAACAAGTGAAAAAAATGATAGGTGTGGATCCTGGGTAATCCTTCTGGAAAAGAAGGAATTATATTGGCAGTTACAATTTAATGCAAATAGTTACCCAGGCCTTAATGAGCATGTATCTGTTATTAGTGTTTTTAAGATTAAAATCATTAGTGATAAGGGTAGTTTATGGATAGGGTTGTGCATAACTGTGTACTATAAAATGAGTTCATTCAGGTTTAGTGGTCAATAGTTTTGTATGTGTAACAGGGTGTGTGTTACTGTGTAAATACCACATGCCTAGGGGTGGCATTGGGCCTCTACACCCATGAAAGGGCATTATTTTCACTTAACATATACCTTGGGGGCATTATTGGGCTTAGTAAATGGGCTGTCTGTAAAATTGTTGTGTTTTACTTACATACTTATTTAGTATTTTTTTCTATTTTTGATATGAAATAGTTCCTCTACCTAATCTTTAAAACTTGCTTTGGTATATGTAAATGGTGTTGGAGAAAGTATTTTACATCCAAAGTATAACATTTTCAAAAAATGTCCAGATACTTACCTCATTTTTTAGTCCCTTACTTACTCAAAAATATGTGGTTTGTTGCCAATCATTGAGGATTGAAGTCACTAAATAATGACATACATTTGAGTTTCAGACTTTATTTCCTTCAGAAAATACACATTAACAGAAATCTTGTTATTGTAGCAACTTTCTACTTTTATAAGAGCAGTATTTAAAATGTGTTCCTATTTTTGAGATTTTCCTCCCTTTATTTTAGGCTTTATCCAGATTTCTTGAGCAAAGAGGTTGAGAGATATGCACACCTCTTAACTGCTGCTGCTGCTGCTCGATCAAGTGCACTCTGTCTGTTTGTCTGTCTGACATACAAACACACTTCTGCTTTCATGCACAAAAGCATGCATACACTTGCACATGCAGAGAGAAAAAGAAATACACACACACACACTTTTCTTTTTTCCTTTTTTTAATAGTTATTTTAACTTTTCACCCACTAAACAGCATACGTGCTGCTTAACAAGTGTAAAATAATGGCTTGATCGAACTCACTCTCATTTTCATGCGCTCATGCACTCACACGCACAGATGGAAACACACTTTTCAAATTTTTTTAATTTTCTTTCTTTTTATATTTTTTTAAATTTTGCACTCACTAAACAACAAAAGCGCTGCTTAGCGAGCATAAAATAATGGTATTTGTTCGTTTTGTTACAGTCTGAGTTCTACGGCAGCTTAATATGCTGCTGTGAATTGGTGGGCTAATTTTTCAGTGGGCATTACCTATACATTAACAACCTGCTGGAGAACTCTAGTTCTTCAGTCAGAATGGTGATGTACAGGTTGCCCATTCTCTAAGTTCTAGTAACTCTTCATAGCTTATAGGTCAGTAGCAGTACCAGATAGTGATTCCCTTGACTAATTACCAGTCACTTGTTTTCTTTCCAATCATCAAAACTGAAATAAAACAATTCTTTCCTGTCATAACAGTTTTGAGTTCTGTATCACAGGCACGTATGTATATTTCAACATTTATAATGTAAATGGTTACTTCAATATAATTTAGCAGAACTGTATAGTATTAGTATGATGGGAGACGCTGTGCAAACTCAAGGTGCCTGTTCTTTTAGTTACAGTTATAGTTCACTGACACAGTATTAGACAGATGTTAAGTATTTTTAATAGTAAAAAAGTTCTGTCATAGGAAATGATCATCGTACACATACGAAGGAGAAGAGAGTTTAGGGTAACCCAAAAGCACCTGATTAACAGTAACTGTACTACAGGAATTTATTGAATGGAGAATACCCTGATTCTTTTATCAATGGCCGAGAATTATGAATCTGAGTTTGGTGCCCCATACAATTAAAGATAGTGATAATTCTTGCAAAACCATACCTTCTCCCTACAGACAAGAAGATGTTTATTCCACAGCAGTTGCTCACTCTGTTGACTATGATAGTAAGCAGGCTTCAATGAACACTCCCCTGAATTACAAATGGAAAGGGATGTAGATGCTATTTGGACAATTAGAATTCACAGTTACGTATTAATGTTATATCTTTACATAATTAGGTATTAAATACATCTGCATCACAGAAATGCATGTGTCAGATGAGGAGACTGGCTTGTCTTTAGGTATGTGTAAACAAAATTCCCCAGTTAGCTATATGTGAGCTGTGACATGTTGTAGAGGGCCTTATGTGCAGATATGTATGTAGGGCAAGTAGGCATTTAACCTTTTTAGATTGATTACTTTTCTCTGCTGCCCAGATTTATTCCATGTCAGACTGTTTAGAATAAAAACAATGAAAGTATTGTGAGGTCTTCTGTAATAACAGCTTTTTTCTTCTGATGAGAGCACTTAACATTATTTACATTAATTACAAAAAAAAGGTTTGTTGGATGCATCAGATCACAACTCCCTGACTTTATAATTAATGTGACTTCCCTGAAGACCTTAGAAATTGGAAATATTGACTTTGTCATTAACCATTCTATAAAATAATCACTTTACTTAAGCATAGGCTAAAATTACACCTACATAAGGCCAATATGCACCAATAATGTAGCTGTAGCTGGTATAAGTTTAGACAAGAAGGATGCGTTATTGAAGGGTTTATACTACATTATCTTTCATTGTAGGTCCACAACATCAACGTGTATTATGACTGTAAAGTAATAATCATCTCAGTAATTCTCTGTAATTTCATTAGTCTGTTCTCTGCCACTTACAGCTAGTTTACTTACAAAGAGGTAATAATTTGAGAAAAAATGATACCATTATTAGCATAAAGCATGCAATGATATTTTATTTATATACTTTTATTTACACTTTGTTTACCGGGTAAGCCCCAAAAGGCTAATGGCCTTTTTTCAGGGGATACATGAGGTGGTATTCATACTGATTAGAGGAAATTTGGCCAGGTCATCATGGAACTTCCTCTACTCCTTGCAAAATGTTCATAGTTTCGTAGGTAATTACTAGGCTAATAGCACAAGAGCCTTTACAAGATAAGCCAGTAATACCCAGGATATCACAATATTGTATCTTAATTCTCCAGATATGGGATAGGGTAGTATCAGGGTAGTGGGTTTTTGTGTGCTGGAGCCCTGAGTCCTCTTATAGACAGCCTCTGCCCATAAGGGACATGGGCAGTATCTCAGGAGTGAATTTACAGTTCCCCATCCATTTATTCAAATTCTTTTTGAAGAGAGTGTGGGATGGGTTTTGTTTTATGAAGATGAGAAGTTTGCCCCATAGACAAGGTAGCATTGGGATACAAATCTGTCTCTCCAGCAAGTTCTGTTAGAGCCACAAATAAGGTACAGGTCCACGAAATGTGTGAGCATTGTATAATTTTTCTTGCGAATATGTAACATTTTCATCAGGGCTGGATCAGAGAATGCCTTGTATTCTAGGTCAGGCATAAGTCCTCTCTCAGTAAACAATATGAGATGGAGCAACTGGATAGGGCCTTTAGTTGGTCTGCATAAGACATTTGTCTTAAGCTTTGTATTTTTTATAGTGAGAAATCTCTAGGGCTGCTCCGGTTGGTGTAAGTGCCCAGTTAGGTACTTACAAAAGGGAGCACTGTACTTGATTATGGGCCTGATGAGGGCTGAATACAATGGCACTCTGACTTCCTTTGATCTTGAAGCCTTGCCTTTACCTATAAGTTGAGCCACAAAGAAAGATTTCCTCACTACTGCAGCTACTGGTGGTCAAAGTTTAAGTTAATGTCTGTTTATGTTTCTAGGTCCCTCACACTGGGTCTACTTCTAGGCATGTACTATCAGTGTTGTGATTCGGAGGAATATCTGATTTACCAAATGGTATCATTACACATTTTTTTAGCATTTAGTCTTAGACCATGTTTTTGGTACCAGTCATGTGTCATTTTTAGGCCTGTTTGTAAGATGTCAGTATCATATGGGGATTCAGTGATTGCTACCAGCTTGCAGTCATCAGCAAACTTGGTGAGCCCGAGGTCCCCAACATTGGCCTTCATTTCAGAGAAGTATATACCAAACAGGAGGAGTCCCAGCACTGAGCCCTGTGGGACACCACTAATAACAGGTTTATTATCAGACGTGGATTCACCTATGTGGACAACATGTGTCCTGTCAGTGAGCTAGTTGGCTGTCCATATGATGTTGTAGGGGTTTATGTCTAACTCAGTAAGTTTATCTATGATCCCTGACTGGGAGATTATGTTAAAAGCTTTGGCTAGGTCTAGATAAGTGGTATGTACTGTTTAACCCTCTTTCATGGCCCTGGTGACGTTCTTGAAGAAGTCCACCAGACTGAGCAGGCAAGACTTCCCTTTGATAAAGCCATATTGGGTCTGGTCCAATTTTTGGAGAGTTCCTATGTCATTATTGATTAGGTCCATGAGAATTCTCTCCATGACCTTGCAGATAAGACTGATCATGCTTATGGGTTTGTAGTTCCCTGGATCAATTGATGAGCCCCCCCCCCTTGTACAGAGGGACAACTTTTGCAGTATTTCTATTCTTCTGAGACAAAGCTTGTCTGGAGGCTGTGGTTAAAGAAGGTTTCTATTGGCCCTGATAGATTCTGTTTAAGCTATTTAAGAAGCATCCTGGAATGTTGTTGGGACCCATAGAGATGTGTGTTTGGCTTTAGCGAGCTCAGTAAGGACTTGTATTAATTTTTCAGTACTGACACTGCAGTGTGGCATGGTATCTTTTGCATCCACCTGTCCAACCACTAGCTCAGGCAGCTGGGGCCTCGGCTTAACATCTCATATGAAGGACAGCACATTCAGGAGTGCAGCACCCCAGTTTATGCTGCACTGCAATGTCAGTATTGAAAAATGAATCCAACTACCTGGTGTGGAAACTGAACCCACATCATTCTGATCTTTTCCCAGCACCAAAAGGGACTCACACACACACACACACACACACACACACACACACACACACACACACACACACACACACACACATGCATATACATAATTTTTCTGAATCATCTTTCTATAATAGCTTTTAGCAATGTTTATATGTTTAGTTTAATACATTAGATGTCTGAGGTAATGTTTTGTACTAAGCAGTTTTAAACATTCAATAAGTGGTCTCATCGTGACACTGTGGGAAGAAGATGTGGATATTAATACAAATAGTTGCTGTGCACAGACTAAGCCTCCTCGTACTTTCTATGACAGAATGCGATACAAACCTAGAGTCTGTTACTAGCACACTTGAGAATGTTTGCAATGAATGACATTAGCTCTATTAAAAAGAGATTGTGTGCATGTCAGGCTAAAACAGTTTTTCATTTAATTATTTCAAGAAACCCATCTATTTCCTGCGGTGTACTCCAAGCTTTCCAGACTGGGATATAACTGTGTTTCTTAATCATCTTATCAAAAAGTCAGAAAGATTAGAGCAGACATATTGATAACACAGGGCATTCGAAATTTCCAGGTTATAGATACCACCCATGATCAAGTTTGTGGCCTTGCAGAAGTAATAGCTAACTATTACACAAGCTTATCCATAGTCCTGTATACAGGAATGGGAATAAAAGTAGGCAGGTATGGGGGAGCTCTTTGAATAATACATTGCAAAGCCAGGAGACACACAACAATTGGGGGAATGTCAATTTTGTGTCTTCATTTATTACAGTTCCTCTAAATCACCAGAATTCTGGCGCTCCTAAATATCTGGAGAGAATATTCCTAGAAATAAATAGGATTGACCATGGCATACAGGAAGGTATAGTCCAAGATTATTCATTCATCACTTGCCTTGTACAGAAAATATGGCCATTTAGGTAGATTATATGTAACTGATGATCTCCCAATACTAGTAGTCAATGTACAAACTGCTCCATGCCCATATTCCAGTCAAACATCATCATCATCCTCCTCCTCCCCCTTTTTTCCATTTTCAACATCAGGTGGGGTATCACATCAGCTGTCATCACCTTTCTCGATTAATTAGTACTCTTCTACCTTTTTGAACAGTCAAGTCTGACTGTTGTGGGTCTTCTCTCACAATCCATCCATCCATCCATCCATCCATCCATCCATCCATCCATCCATCCATCCATCCATCCATCCATCCATCCATCTCTTTGCTGGATGGCCTTGTTTCTTCATGCATTCTTTTTGATTCCCCAAATCTTCTTCATTAAATCATTTTCTGCTTTCCTACATGTGTGTGAAACACCTGAATCTATTCTCTTTTACCTTCTCTACAAAAGGGGTTACTTGGTTTCTGCTCTGATGTTATCATTCTTCATTTGTCCCACAGTATGAATTTTACTACCCATCTCAGACACTTCTCCATCACCTCTAGCTTCCTCACATGCTCAGTCTTCACTGCTCAGGTTTCTGTACCTTTCAGAAGTAATGGTTGCACCAATATTTTGTATATCTTACTTTGCAGCTTCTTTGGCATTGTTTATTCGCATTCACACACTACTTCTGACACTCTTTGTCATTTGGCTGAAGACCCTCTGATTAAGTTTTTACCACCTCATTCACACTTCCCTTCTCCTCAACCAACACTCTCAAATACTTGAAGCTCTTAAGCTGTTCCAAGATTTTCTCTTCTGTCTCAATTTTCATCCTCTTCCTCTGACTTCTACCATTTGCTGCCATGACACTTATCCATTCCCCTGTCATTTGATGAAGTTCCTGTTCAGAACCTCATAGCAATGCCACATTGTCTGCTACAGCAGTTTTGTTGATCTGTCCCCTGCAACCTCTTTGCTAATGTCGTCAATCACCAGTAGTCTGCAGTAATTCTAGCGATGTTTCCAGGACTTCAGATCATCAAAGGACTGACCAAATTAGCTTTACTGGGACCTTGTCATATCCTTTCCCAAGTTTATGAATGACCATTTGCGCTCTTTTCTCATCTCTAGCTTCTTCTCCACTATCTGTCTCACTGCAAGTATTGGGTCAGTCGTGCTGCTTCCTGATCAGACTCAGAACTGCACATCTCTCAAATTACTTTCTACTACTATGCATATCCATTCATCAGACACTCTCTCCAGCACATTTGTGCATTGTGGCAGGAGTTTGAAACCAGTATACTGTTTGTAGTTGTGAATGCCCCCTTTGCTTTTGTAGACTGGCACTAGTCATCTCTCCATAAAGTTATGACTACAGTATGGGACCATTTCTCCCCTAACTCACCCGGCACCTTGATCATATCTATCTTGACCTTATCTGAGCCTGCTGCTTTCTCTAACTACATTTTCCTTAGTGCTGTTCACACAACCTTTGGATAAGCATAAATCTACCACCTACTTATCTCCCTAGACATAGAGCATATCACTATATTATACCAGGAAGCTATTCTTCCCGGTTAAGCCAAGTGATTAGATAAATACCTTTTTGAAATGAATGATGCAGAGCAACATGAAGTTCACATACTCTGAGATACCTGCATTATTTTTCTTTTTTGCATACTCATCTTTATTCTTGGACCACCGGCCTGTGAAGATTAAACAGAAAAAAGCATGATCACGTCTAGAAACCCTGACATCATAGCAGCCACCTAGAAGACAACCTGTAACCTAATATATGTATATCTTAAAAGGCAAATAGGATATCACATGCAAACAACCACAGTTAAAAAGGTAGAAGTGTCTGTAGATAGATTGGGTCTCCAGTAATATGAAACACCCCCGCCCCCAAGTGTACAGATTTTTAATGAATAGATGCAGACTAAAGATAAACAAGCAAAGAATCCTATGCTGATCCATCCAGAAACTACAAAAAAAAAAGCTTGAAACATTAACAAAAATGTAGGTGCCTGTTAAATATTCAAGGAACATAATGGCCAGTCCTTAGAAATGTAGAACTAAAAATGTCATTCAGAAAATATAAACTAAATCCAAGTTAGCAGCATCTCAGAGTACTTCCCCTATTCTGAGGTTCATCAGATTGTGTGTCAGTATATAGAAGTAGCAGTGTGTTGGGGGCACAGTCCCCCATATCAGGGGGCATGGGATGACGACTCCTACCAAAATATTTGGAATGTGTATCAGCAAGTTTCAGAATGTTCTTCAGTTCTGTTTGAATCACAGTCTGTTTTGAAGTATTGGGATATGCATTCCTGGGTTTCATACTTCTGACTGCCTACCTGCATTGCAGGCCCACTAAACTGCAATCTCTGGAAATGTGATAGAAATATGTGGTATGATCACAATGTATGATATTGTATCACAGAACCATACCTAGATCATCTGGCATCCTGGGCAGCTACCAATACTGGCACTTCCTCAAGCTAAAGTTCTGGACCCAAATAAATAAAAAATCTGATGAGGAGCTAGAAAATAAAAAAGTACATCTCTTTTTGCAGGTGAGGAAAAACACAACAAAAGATAATTTATTTATTTATTTTATTTATTTCCAGTTTGATAACCGGGGAAGTCCACTGGGCCCGAAAGCCCGTTTTCAGTGGAGGCCCGGGGAGAAAAGCTCCACGATAATGCATTACACACAAAAAAAAACAGCAGAAAAGATCTAAACTAATACATTACACACAAAAACACACTCTGTTCTAATAGCATAATACTTTAACAATTTCCAAACAAGAATGAGGTGCAATGGGCACTATACATAAGAAAAAGATATATTAGTGCAAGTGTGATGTTAGTAAGTAGGAAAGGAAAGCAAATTATAGATAGAGTTTGAATGCAAGAGCATGGATGCATGAGAGAAAAAAAGAAGAAGCAAAGAAATTAAAGGAGAGGTGTTAGAAGAGGATAGAAAAAGAACAGAAAACTAATGTTCAAATTGTGGTTGAGTCCAGGAGACCACCTAGAGAAAAAGGCAAAAGAGTTAAGGTGAGAGTGAGCACTTGAAGGAAGGTAAAGGGTTTAATCAGGGAGGAAGGAGGAGATAATGGAGAAGGGAGGGGAGCTAGGGAGAGAGACAGAAGAAGGGGAACCAGGGGGGGTGGGATGGAACTAGGATAAATTGAGATCTAGGTAGGAAGTATACAATTACATTTCCAATTTTGGAAGAGGTGAGAATGAAGAAGAGATTTAAAGTGTTCATAGCTTGTAGTGACTCTTAGAAGGAAAGGAAGTAAGTTCCATTTTTTGCTGTAGTATAGGAAAGTAGGAGCTGGCCAGGGGTCGTTTGGGTTTGTAAACTGAAATAAGATTTTGGTGGCTAGATCTTAGGGGCCTTGGAGGATTGTATATGGTGAAGGTATTAGATAATGCTGGGCAAGCAGTAGGTTTAAAGATTAGTTTGTGTGCAGTAGTAAGTTGGAGGAAATTGAGTTGATTAGGGAGTTCTAACCATTGGAGACTACGGAGGCAGATGCAGTGGTGTGTAGAATGAGTGGAGTTAGTAGCGAATTTGGCAATTTTATAGTAGCAGCTTTCGAGTTTTGCGGAGATAGAAGAGGAGAGATTGGATAGAAGAGGAGCACCATACAGTAGAGAAGGGAGAAGGAAGGTAGTGGCGACAGTTTGTCTTGAAGATGGAGTAAGAAAGTTTGCATTTCTATAAAGCATACCGAGCTTCTGATGAGTTTTCTTTATGTTTAGTTGAATATGATTGTTAAATTTCAGGTGTTCATCAATGGTTACTCCGAGTAATTTAGCACTACTAACAACTTCTATTGAGGAGTGGGAGAGGCTGGAAATTATGAAGGATGACTTATCAGGAGTCAGAGCTTTTGAGGGGGAGAAGAGAATGATGTGGGATTTTTTGGCATTGAGGGAGAGATGATTTTGAAGCATCCACTTTTCTATGGTTGTGAAGGCCAATTGGGTTTTGGCTTGGAGCTCAGGAAGGTTGGGCGCAGAGCAGATAATAGTGGAGTCATCAGCGTATTGGACTATTTGAGCAAGAGGAATAGAAGAGTGGAGATCATTGATAAAAATGTTAAAGAGCAGAGGCCCGAGAATAGAACCCTGAGGGACTCCGGTAGGGGTAGGTAGGAATTTTGAGGTACCAGTATGCCATTTCACAGCTTGGGATCTATCAAAGATATAACTTCTGAACCAAGAAAGGGAGTTGTGGGAGAGGTTGAGGTTAGAGAGGTGGTTGAGAAGGAGAGTGTGGGATATAGTGTCGAAGGCCTTAGAAAGGTCAAGAAGAACAGTGGAGACAAGTTTTCCAGAGTCACGGGCTTGGTTGACAATTTCTAGGAAGGAATGAAGAGCGGTTATGGTACTGTGGCCAGGCCGAAACCCATGTTGTGTAGGAGTGAGGAGATGGTTATCGAGAAGGTAGGGCATGAGTTGCCGGTGTATGCATTTTTCAAGAATTTTCGAAATTGGGGAAAGAATTGCTATTGGGCGGAAGTTAGAGATGGTGTTATTTTTGCCTCCTTTATGGAGGGGCAGAATGTGGGCAGCTCTCCAAAGTTTGGGAACATAAGATTCTTGGATGGATCTATTGATGAGAATGCTGATAGGTATGGCGATGCCATTTGCTGCGAGCTTGAGAAAGAGTGATGGAATGTTGTCAGGGGCATTGGAGCATGGTTTGAGTTTGAGAAGAAGTTGTTTGATGCTGGTGGTAGACACAGGATGTAGAATGAAAGTGGGAGGAGGATTATGAGAGTTGGAGTGAGGGATGGGTGCAGAAGGATGCCTTGGGTTAGGGGTAGGGGTGGAAGAGGAGAAGGATTTAGTCAGTTCAGCTATTGAGCCAGTAATAAATCAGTTAAAGAGAGTTGCTATTTCAGTGTCAGTCTTATTATTGTCTGGACAGGGATTGGATTTTGTACCTGGGTGTAAGAGTGAATGGATGGAATTCCAGAATTTTTTGGGATTATTTGTGAGGGAGGACTGAAGTTTGCTGTAGTAAGATTTCTTATCTTTTATAATAAGTTTTTTAGCAAGATTGGAGTTGCTTAAATTGCAGTAAAGAGGCTGAGTTTTTATTTTTGTTGTAAAGTTTCCATGTTTTGTCCCTTTGTCGCATTAGAGTTTTAGTGTCTTTAGTTAGCCAAGGGGCAGAGTTGAAC